>NW_004949110.1:810183-832973 GCF_000317375.1 Microtus ochrogaster
CCAGGAGAGGCTCCAAAGCCACAGAGAAACCCTGTCTCGAAAAACCAAAAAAAAAAAAAAAAATTAAATAAAAAAAATGGTAAAAGTTATATTGATACTAACTATATAGTGACACATAGATCACTGACCACATGACTGCAATTCAAACCAGTTAGATAACAGACTAAGATGCATTAGTGACAAGTTACTCTTTTCTAAAAAAGGAATATGGGATCTGCAAAACAGCTATCCTATTATATAGCAGCACTACCCTTAAAACAATAATACTTGTTTTCTTTAGCTTTTTCCAGACTGTTCAATTCCATACATGGAAGTCTACAGACACATTTCAAACCCACACCTGAAATAAAGGGATGTGAAATAAGAGTGTATTTCTGTATTATCAAAGAAATTGGAGTCTGGAGAAAATATTCACCACCATTAGAAAAAGGGCTATAAATAATAAACTCTAACCTTTCCCAAGTCCAAAAAGTAATCCACAGTAACTACGACCAATATTATGAAAAGTCCAGTCTTCTTCAAATTGAATGTTTTTCTCCAAACAAGAATCAGAACACCACCTGCCACTACAGCTGATTTCTTCTTCAATTCAGTATTTAGAGCAACCAAGTTCTTCCCTATAATGCCATCCAACATTATAAGCTAGATCTGCCTCTTCCCATTTCTTCAATCTCTTAAATTTAACCATTACAAAAAGATGTTTACTATTAACTTATATCATTTGACATTATTCGAGACAGGTCTCAATATATAGATCAGTTTGGCTTCAAACTTTAAAAAAAATTCTTCAAACTCAATTTTGACAGGTGTAAGACATCAGCCCAACATTGACATTATTGCTATTTCTCATTATTTATACCCTTAACAGTTTATCTTTCTACTCTCTAATACATGTATGTGACTGTAAATCTGTAAAATTAACCTACAATGTTTTCACTGTTTTAATAGCTTGGAAATTTAATCACTCCATCATTTCCCATACATCACCTACGTGGCTACTCTCCATCATCTGTGTAATTCCTATATAAGCTGTTTATATTGTTCTAGTGCCTTACTGACATCTGTAAAAACAAACTACTTATTTTTAGTGATTATGTCAATATCTCTTTTCATACATTAATTTTAAGTAACCATTCCAACTGATTTCAATTAAACTTACTTGAGGAAATCATGTAGATAGTTCAGTAATAAAGCAAGGCTTTTCTCATCTAGAGGTGTATAGGCCAACATTGCTCCAATTCGCACTATTTAACAAAAGAATTGAGTTAAAGTTATATTCAAAGGCAGAACTGTAACCATACATGTTAACTATGTAAGAAGTAAATGAGCTGTCATAGATTTCATAAACCTAAATGATTTTATGTGTAAGCATAGGTGCATGTGCGTGTGTGTCCATGTCCTACAAGCTAAGGACAGCAAGAAATACATCCTTCCTCAAGTGCCACCCACTGGACTGGGGTTCACTAATTAAGTCAGGGAAGTCAGTGAGAACCCAAGACACATCTATCTCTCCAAAAGTGTCCACACTATAATACTCAGCTTTTTATGTGGGTTTGTTGGGGGAGGGGGAGTTCCCTCACACCTGGATTTTATGCATTGAGCTCCATCCAGTCTTCCTAATAATTTATCAAAATTCTTTTTCAAAAAAAAATTTTGCTATTTTTTTAAAGAAAAATTCAAACTGAAAGTTATGTTTTGTTATTTTACCTCTCAGTCATTTAGTAAAGACCAAAATTTAGATAAAATTATTAAAGGCCTAAAGGGGGGGGGAGGTAAAGCCATGTTTCTTAAAGTCTTCTTACCAAATAATCTCAGTAAGTGTGGCGCTCCATACACCTGGGACATGGGTGCATCAGGATGATCTGCAAGAATCTCAGCATACTGTGGTCTCTCAAATTTGTAGAGCAGCTGAGTGCCCAGCATTACATTGAAGTACTCCTTTATCCCTGCTACAACCTCATTGACGGCATACTCCCTGATAAAAGAACAAAATCATTACTTTCAAAATATTTCCTTTCAGGAGAGGATATAAATGTTAAACTATAGCGAAGACATTTTTGGTGTAGGAGTTCCTTCTGTTTGTGTGTTGCTTTCATTGGTTAATGAATAAACTGCCTTGGCCTAGATGATAGGGCAGAACTTAGGTAGGCGGAGAAGACAGAACTAAATTCTGGGAGGAAGAAAGCAGAGTCAGAGAAACGCCATGGATCTGCAGCCAGAGGTAGATGTGCTGTAACTTTTCTGGTAGGCCATGACCTACAGATTGATAGAAATGGGTTAAAAACTATTATGTAAGAGTTAGCCAATAAGAAGGTAGAGCTAATGGCCAAGCAGTGTTTAAATTAATACAGTTTCTGTGTGGTTATTTAGGGTGTAAGCTATCTGGGCGCCCTGGACAAACAAGGGGCCCCGCTTCTTGCAACTCATTTTAAACTAGTAAAACCAATTTCAAATTTATGTAATAAGGAACTTGGAAAACTACATACAGTACTGCCAAAATAATAAAGTATTTATGCTCTCAAAGTAGCAAAAAATTTAATGATTGTGTTAAGTACCTACAGTATAGTTTCAATTATATCTGAACAGTACATAAGTACTTTGTGCATAGTCAAAAGGGTTTATTCTTACTTATTATCTGTATTTCCTCGAGATTTCTTATAATTTGCATAATCCTCCAAAATGGAATCCACATTCTTCTTAGCAGGAAGATAAAAAAGCTAGGGAAAAAAAATGTGAACACACTGTTTATTACATTCCTTCCCACAATGTCAAGCAGAAAAGAAGGCTGAGTTAGAGAGACACCACCAAGTAACCACAGGAGACAAGACCTCAGAACCTTACCGGTAAACCACAAGCCTAGTGGTAAAACACAAAATAATAGAAATGGGTTAATTTAAGATGTAACAATTAGTTAACAAGAAGTCTGAGCTAACTGGCCAAGGAGTATTGTAATTAATATAGTTTCTATGTGATTATTTTGGGTCTGGGTGGCAAGAAATGAACAGGAAGTCCCCACCTACAATGGGTGGGGACTTTTCAAGCTGGGCAGTGGTGGCGCATGCCTTTAATCCCAGCACTCGGGAGGCAGAGGCAGGCAGATCTCTGTGAGTTGAAGGCCATCCTGGTCTACAAGAGCTAGGACAGGCTCCAAAGCCACAGTGAAACCCTGTCTCAAAAAACCAAAAAGAGTGGGCTTAGCATACCTACTTTTAAATTGCTACTAACATTTCTGTACACAACCCATCATTCATGCTCTATAAACCCCAAAACTTCACTGGTTGGCCAGCTGTTGGGATCCATTCTATCAACATGGTCAATTTGTCTGTGTCCTCTTGGGGAGAAAATTATACAACATCCTACAAATGGGTAACTAAACCTAGGACCTTATTTTACATTCAGGATCAACTGCCAGTAAAGCTATATACTTTCTAGTATACTCTATTATCAGAACATGTATAAATAAATGCTCCATTGTCAGCAACACTAAGATTAAAATGCCTGTCTCTGCCTATTAGCTTTCTAGAAGAGGTTGCTCCTGCAACCTCCGACTTTCTTAATCATCATAAACTAATGGAGTTTTTAAAAACTGGAGAGATGGCTCAGCAATTAAGAGCATCAGGGGACCTAGGTTCAATTCCCAGCCCCCTACATGGTGTCTCGCCATCAGGGACTCCAGTTCCAGGAGATACAGTGCCCTCTTCTGACCTCCACAGGCACTGCACACAGGCCATGCCATGTAGACATAGAGGCAAAAAAAAAGAAAATTCATAAAATTATATTAAAATATTTCAATCATATAACTTCAAGTATTTGCTGGATGGTGCACACTTGTAATCCCCACACTTGGGAGGCAGAGGCAAGTAGATCTCAATGAGGTTGAGGCCAACCTGGTCTACAAAGTGAATTCAAAGATAGCCAGGGCTGTTACATAGAGAAACCCTGTCTCAAAAGGAGACAAAAAACAACCCCTCCCTGCAAAAAACCTTTAAGCTTTTTTTCTTTTTGTCAAATACACATAACTACAACCCATGTCATTCTCAAGTTACCTGCTTTTGTCTGGTGATCAAGTCCCAGTCATCAACAAGCCATGGTTTCAGCTCTTCCGGAATCTTTACTTTAACTTCCACCCTGTTCATGAATGTTTCTTCCTAAATAGAAAAACGGAGGGTATTATTAACTTTCCTTGCTTAATTAACTTCTCTTGACCTTCAGACACCAGGCATACACCAATTCCTTGCGGTAGTCACTCATAAAGGAACTGTCACTAAAAAAAAAAACCAATACATGAAATCATAAAGCCAGCAGAATAGAATATATTCTTGAGTCATAATGGCCCTTCCTGCATTTTCTCCTCTTATGAAAAATGAAGTATCCTGAACTGATACAACTTAACAACATCTTCACATTTACTGTTGATTACCAAATGATTACTGCAAAACATGGCTTTCTTTCCTTTTCTTCCTATCCTCAATCTTTCTCGAGACATGGTCTTACTACGCAGCTCTGGCAGTCCTGGAACTCACTACGTAGACCAGGTTGACCTCAAGAACAAAGATCTGCCTGTCTCTGCCTTCCAAGGGCTGGGATTAAAGGTTTGCACCACCATGTACAACTAACATGGCTACCTTTAAAGACACTTTTTAATTACTTCTAGACCAGGACCTGCCTATGTACTTTGGTAGCATATTTCAGTAACCCCAGCAATTCAAATCTGAGGCATAAGGCTCTGAAGTCCCAAAGCTAGCCAAAGCCATACAGCAAGATCCCATCTTAACCACAGGGAAAGGGAAAGTAGAGGAAAAGGATCATCAGTTTTTAGACTAAGCTGCCAGAAAAAATAAAGAAAACTCACATTTTCAACTGTAGGATCTACCCGGGCTCTCTTCTTCCTAGGAGGCTGAGGTGTCTCACTGGTACTGCCACCATCTCCATTTCCAGGTGCTACAAAATGTGTATGGGAGGTAGGGATGGTATTGGTTAACCAAAATTCTTCCTGGTAAAGAATATCTTAAGTTCTCATTTTCCCCATTACAGATGTTTCATAAATCCAAGCTAAAGAATGTTTCTACCAAAAAAACTTATCACATCATTTCCGAAGGATTTAGTAATGTCATGTATTTAAAATGCTATTTTACTAGGAAAATCGTTAAGACTAAATTAAAGCAAGTGGGTGAAAACAACATCTTAAGGAGGCCGAAAGATCAAAATCACTTATCTATACAACACTGCTGAAAGACCTCTAAATTTGAGGTCAATAAACCACATATTTATTAAATGTCAGTTTAAACCAGTGAGCTCACAAGCTCACTGATATAAGAATACATCAATTAAGAAAGTTTATACTCTTACTTTTCTGCTTGTTCTTCTTTGTTTTCCTGTAAAGAGAAAACAAAAATTACTCCTAGGAAAACTGTTCCAGTTCTTATGTAAGTAAATTCAGAGAAAATGCCCACCAAAATTGTCAATGACTATATTTTATGTTTGCTTCCCAAAATATTTACCTTGATTGTAGTTTTTAATCTATATTATTATTATTATTATTATTATTATTATTATTATTATTATTATTTGAGACAAGATTTCATTATGGAGTTCTAGCCGTCTTGGAACTCACTATGTAGACCAAGCTATCCTCAAACTCAGAGATCCATCTGGCCTCTGTGGGAACTTGCACTTTGAAACACCCAACACATACACATCAGCTTAAAAATCATAAAAATTTAACAACAAAAAAGGCTTGGTATGGTGGTGCATACCTTTAATCCCAACACTGGGGAGGCAGAGGCAGGCAGATCTTTTAAGTATGAAACTCTTTAAAAAACAAACAAAACAAACAAAAAATCTGGCCAACCTAAGTTTTCCTTTACTTCAAAAGGTTTATAATTGGAAAGACCTGGGAGATAGTATTTCCAAGTCCCATTCAATCAAAAACTTTACTTGCACACACATGCCAATGATTCACAGGAACAACAAAAAACAGATCTTATACTTTAGACACATGCTCCTCAAAGTGTACAGAAGGATTCATAAAATAAATTGCTAGTGTTCTGCCTGCATTCTAATTCTAAAACTACATATAGTCAAAATATGAACTGCTAAAAATTCTATTTTAGGAGGCTGGAGACTTGTCTCAGTTATTAAGAACACTAGCTGCTTTTCCAGAGAATATGGGTTCTAAAGTCAGCTCCCACATGATGGCTAACATGTCTGTTAATTCCAACTCTAGGAAATCCCTTCTGACCTTTCTGGGTGCCAGGTATCCAACCATGTGATACACAGACATAAATGCAGGCAAAACACTCAAACACAACACTTAAAAAAATGAATCAACAACAAAAAAAGAAAAAGAACCTACGAGGGAAGCAGGATATGAGAACTCAAACTAAAATTTAATGGAAACCCACTACATTTATTAATAGAGATAAAATATATATATAAGCTTAAAAAAAAAGGCTAGGCATGCTGGTGTACCTACCTCCCTTCAATCCCAGCACTCAGGAGGCAGAGAGGCAGGCAGATCTCTGTGAATTTGAGGCCAGCCTAATCTACATATCCAGTTTCAGTACAGCCAGATCTATATAGTAAGACTCTGCCTCAAAAAATCGTATTTGAAAGACAGTGTTCTACCCTGCATGGATGAACACTATTGTTTCCAAAAATGTGCCGGAGTTCAAGAGTGATGACTGTTAAGAGAAATAATTTCCTGATTGGATTTGAAAACTGTTCAATAGGAGGGAATTCATGCCTGGTTTTGTAAACCTGGTCAAAAGTCCATGCTAGCGTAGCGAGTCTACAGGAGTCAGAGGTTCTACAAAGAAGTCTATTATTGTTTTGCTAGATGGCTGTTATCAAACTACCTTGTAGATAATTCTACTCAAAGATTAGTGCTGCTCTCAACCTTGGCCAGAGAAGCTCCTTCTGCAGACTTATAACTTAGCAAAGTGCTCAGAACATGACTATGAATGCTCATCCATAACTGGGACATCTGTATCGTTCCACCTTCCTCCACTCAATTTCAGGGAACAGAGCATAAGAGGGTGTAAGAATAAGTATAAAGCAGGAGGATAGGGAAAGAGAGTTTTCTTCTGTGACATGCTGTCTTCTAGATACAACATAACCTGTTGCACTCAAACTCACATTAGCTGGAGTTACTTGCACAAGCCAACATTCTAAGATGGATAGAAGTGGAACTCATGAGGAGCTACTGACAGTTTATGGGTGCTGGGGAAAAGCAAGTAATTTTTCTTTAAAGGTATGTATTGTAGGTGGCCCATGCTCCAGTGAACAGCACTACCTACACCCATGAACATAAAGCTAGCAGTAACTACACTCATTAGTTTTAAAAAGGACATGGACATGACAAGAGCCCTCTTGGAAAGGGGGGGGGGTGAATAGATCAAATACATTATACACATGTATGAAATCTCTAGTCCAGAGCACTGTAAAAGCAACTCCTTTTAGAAGTCTCCTTCCTGATATAAGGAAATGTTTTTCTTTTTCTTTTTTTTTAAAGATTTATTTATTCATTAGATATACATTGTTCTTCAGGCCAGAAGGGAGCACCAGATCTTACTACAGATGGTTGTGAGCCACCATGTGGTTGCTGGGAATTGAACTCAGGACCTTTGGAACAGCAGGCAGTGCTCTTAACCACTGAGCTAACTCTCCAGCCCCCAGGAAATGTTTTTCTACTTCTTAATAAGCCTTGGTTATGAGCCGGCAGTGGTGGCACACACTTTTAATCTTGGCACTCGGGAAGCAGAGGTAAATGATCTCAGTGAGTTTGAAGCCAGACTGGTCCTCAAAGCCTGTTCCAGGACAGTCAGGACTGATACAGAGAGAAATTATCTCGAAAAAACAAAAACAGAACAACAACAAACAAACAAACAAACAAACGCATGCCTTGGTTACTTACTCTTCAGATAATAGTTATAATCTTTAAGACCACGTATAAGGTCATTATTTCTACAATCATTTCAGGTACATAACCTTTTAGGGACACAGTCTGAGTAAATGACTTTCAAACTATGGGCTAGCTGCCAAGAAGTCTTGCAATCCAGAGTTTACAAATTAGACTTTTTCCCCTTTATTCTTATTTTATATTTAGCACTACTGAAAGTAACCTTTGCCAAAATAATTATCTCAAAATGTGACTCCCTGACAATTCAAAACTACTTTTCTAACCTGTATGTGTATACACGTGTCACTTCAAACATGAGGGCTGAAAGAGCAATTATTGTTGCTGAAGTGCACACTCAATCTATTTTAATGTTGTACATATTTTAGTGCAAGGGAGGTGGCTAAGGAAAATCAAGTAACTAATGTGCATTTAAAATTACTTTTACAACCTGATACCCATTAGAAACAAAATATGTATCATGATCAACTGTAAATTTGAATTACATTTATAAGGCAGTATTAACAAAGAACATCTTACACTTCAACATTTTTCTGCTGCAGACCAGATGTCTTCTTTCCTGGAGCAGCCCCTCTCATCTTGCCCTCTGCATATTGTTCCCTTCAAAAGCAATGTCAGAAAGTAATGAGAAACAGCAAACTGTGCCTACTTGATTCCATCTATAATCTGTATTTCAACTGAATTTTCCAGTCAGACGTATAATGGCACACATCTTTAATCCCAGCACTCTGGAGACAGAAGCAGGTGGATCCTTGTGAGGTCGGGGCCAGCAAGGGCTTATACAGTGAGACCCTGACTCAGAAAAATTTAAAAAGAGAACTGGCTGCTCTTCCAGAGGTACTGAGTTCAATTCCTAGCAACTAACTATATGGTGGATCATAGCCATCTAATGAGAGCTGGTGCCCTCTTTTGGCCTGCAGGCATACATGCAGGCAGAAAACTATATATAAAACAAAGAAATAAATCTTTAAAAAAAAAAAACACACAACTTATCTATTAGTATAAGTGAACCTCCACAGTGTTCCAAAATACCCATGTTGTACAGATTCATTTTATTATAAAACTAAAATAAAATAAGACACACAGAAAGCCTGAAATTGGGGCTGGAGAGATCAAAGAGTACCTGGGTCCAATTCTCAGCACCCATGTGGCTGCTCACAACCATAAATCAGGTCTGGGAAAGAAGGCTTTAGGGGGAGTACTTGCTCTTGCAGAAGACCTGGGTTTGATTCCCAGCAGCCGCAAGATGGCCCACAACCATCCATAACTCCAGGAAATCTTACTCCCTCTTCAGGCCTCCTCACACATCAAGCACACATGTGATACATATATATGTAATATATATTATACATATAATATGCATACACACATAAAAAACAAAACACTCATATATAAAAAAATAAAACCAAAAATAACACTTAAAGTCTACAGAAATCAAAAGATTGAAGAATCTAAACATAGCCAGAAAGCTAGCCCAAGAGGTAAAAGGTAGGTGTTACCAAGCCCACTGATTTGAGTTCAGTACCTGGACCCCACATGACAGAAGAACTGACCCCAACCTCCACAATCTCATCATGGCATACCCATGCCCACGTAAATAACAAGAGGCAAAACAAAAATTTTGTTGCTAAAATTAAAATCAATGTGGTACAAATTAGCATATGGTCTCAGAAATTGAAAATTCCAGTGTTGTGCCTGGTTGGGGAATTCACTAACAGTCCCGAAGTTTTCTTTTAATTTGACTCCATGTAATTAGTTTTAATTTTTTAAATATTTTAGTTGTAAAATTCAAATGTAATAACTACCTTATAGATAATTTTTCTGGGTCCTTTTCCCACAACCTATTTTCAGAATAAATATAATGGGAATATCTCTTCCTTTTCATTTTCCCATCAGTTAACTATGCCTTCCATAGCCTCCAAGATGTTAAACAACATTAAATAAGTTTGCACCTACAATTTCAAAACTTTGTTTTTCAGAATTAATTTTTTTGTTTTTGTTTTTTTGAAGACAGGGTTTCTCTGTAGCTTTGAAGTCTGTCCTGGAACTCGTTCTATAGATCAGGCTTGTCTCAAACTCACAGAGACTTGCCTGCTACTGTTTCCCAAGTGCTGGGATTAAAGGCATAAAACTTTGTTTTTCTACTAAATTCTAAAGACAGACTCAGAAATGACAGGATATTACTTTTACCCAGAAAATATGTAGTTACTTGAAATCAAGCTTTAACACAGGAACTAACAAGTGTAAAGAATCATTTTACTAAAAGTAGAGGAAGGTGTCAACATGATCTAATTCTGCTCATTCCATGTCTAAAAATATCAAAATTTATTTCCCAAAACAAACTTACTGATTGGCCTTTTGAAGCTCTCGCTGTTTTTGCAAATTGGTGTCCACATATTTGAGTACTCTGCTTTCTGGAACCCATTCATCCCAACTGAAAAAGACAAGTTAAAAAAACACTGAAATACATTTTAAATATAGTTTAGGTTCTCTTCCAATTAACTTTTAAAGATCTAAACAGCAAAATTTTTGAATTCCCTTGAAATAATGTGTTCTAATTTTTTTAACATCTATTTATTTGTATATGTGTGTACAAGTGTATGTTACAGAATGCGTGTGTGAGGGTGTCAGAAAAGAACTTTTTGGAGTCAGTTCTTTCACTGTGTAGGTCCTAGAACTACAACTTGGTTCTTCACCCTTAGAGGCAAGTACTTTTTACCCACTGAACCATCTTGTCAACCCTAGGGTTTTTTGTATTTACTTTTTAAAAAATGAATTTCAAGTTGGCCTTGAATTCATGGTAATCCTCTTGCCTCAGTATCCCAAATTCTCTAACTACAGGCATGCACAAACCATGTTCAGCTTTTTATGAAATAATCTGATTAAGCTGGCAATGCAAATCTATTCCCAACTAAAAGAAAAATCTAAGCAAAGTGTGTTCTAGTAAGAAGCAGCATTCCAAATATAAACGATGTATGTGGATTATTCAAATCATTTGTTAATGGTCAAAGAATAAGTCACTAAGCCATTAGCTTTCCAGAATTACAGTACTATGTTAAGGTCCACAGCTCATAAATGCTAAAAGTGCACCAGGAGCACACGACAGTCTACCAATACTTACCACCTAGGTGACTAGATTAAGTTTGTACATTAAAAGGCTTACAATGTTTTTTTTTTCTTCAGATAACTCACTGTTCACATTTATCTACTAAATGTAAGCATTCCAATTTCCTAGGTGATTAAAAAAAGCTTTCTAAAATCTCAGGTATCCGGTTTCTCACAAAACAAGCTTTTTATTGATGTATATGGGAAGACAAAACTTTAATGTGGAATGTTGAACTTTTTGAGCAAACTAACTTTTGAATAAAATTAAGTCTTTTCTCCTGCTGATGGAGCTCCATTAGTGACACAATCAGGTATATTCTTGAGGCAATCTTTTATTTAATGATTTCCCACCTCTGACCTCTTATAGAGTATAGCCAAAAGGAAAAATAAATAAAAAACATTCCTCAACATGATTTCCTAAAGAAAACTTTAAAACATGCATTTACCTAGAGGTCAGGAGGGGGTGGTGTACTGAGGGAGCTCCTTCAGGAACAGGAAAAAGGGCTACAATATCCTCACGTGTCTTCAAAGATTTTTCAGAGCGCCTGGGCCTCACAGCACTTCTGATACAGACAGCATAGTACAAAGTAATCTCAGTAACTATGTGCAGAATTTAGCTTAAGCTTTATCAAGATTCATTCACAAATGGAATAGTCTAATGTCTGTGTCAACAAATTCCAGTAAGATTTTTGAAAATTTAGAAATATCTTAGTATCTACTGTGATTTTTGAAAGTGTATTTAAACAAGTATCTAAGAGAAATCCAGTTTGAAATTGGAATTTTGTTGTACCAATGTTTTAGAAGGTGTCTTACAGTAGGGCATAGTGGTGCACACCTTTAATCCCAGCACTCTAAAGGTGCAGTAGATCTGAGTTCCAGGCCTGCATGGTCTACATACCAAGCTCCAGACCAGCCAGGGATACATAGTAAGAAAAACCTTGTCTCTAAATAAGTATCCTACAGATTGCCTTTTCTTTTGGGGTGTGTCGGGAGGAATGGGAGGTACTGGAGACTGAGCGAGGGCTCCATGCATGCTGGCAAGAGAGCTCTACCATTGAAACTACATCCCTATCCATAAAGCTCTTTAAAAAATAAAACATCCATATCCTATATTCCTTAAAGTTGCCTTTAACTGCTTTAAAACCTCAGAAATTCCCTCCCCTTCAGATACAAACCACATCTAAATTAGCACACTGAATAACCAATTACCAAATCACTCCAACTGCTTGTTACCAAAGAGATGAAAATCCTTGCTGAAACTGAGAAAAACAAAATGGACAACCATCTTCGCTCTGAGGAATCTCTACTAGTAGACTAATAACTGAGAGCCGCTAGAATTTTTAAGTATACATCAAGCGTGTAACTTTCAGTATTTTTCAAAGTAGTTGTGACTAATCTCCAAAGTCAAATCCACAGGCAAAATTGAATACACACATAATATACTTGACAGGCATTTTAAAAACACCCCTCTCAAATGGTTTTAAGTTTCTCAACAGCTACCCATGAGATTAAGCCTGTAATCTCACCATTCAGGAGGCCAAAAGATTACTGCAACTTCCAGGATAGCCAATACTACAAAACATGACCCAGTTTCAGAAAAGGAAAATGAAAACTCATTTCTAAATACTTCCTAAAGGCTAACATGGGCATGTTTAGCAAGCCAACTCTGTAAGACACCTATGATATCTTAATTTTCCTCATAAAAACCTGTAATGTCACTGGGCGGTGGTGGCACAAGCCTTTGATTCCAGCACTCGGGGAGCAGAGGCAGGCAGATCTGAGTTCGAGGTTAGCCTGGTCTACATGAGCTAGTTTCAGGACAGACTCCAAAGCTACAGAAAAACGTCTCAAAAAAAAAACAAAACAAATAAAATAAAACCTGTAATGTCTACGACTATCACCACTCCCCTATTTTCCCAAGAAAACAAGATTTAAATAAAGCCATCACTTATTTCTGTCATAAAGTACAATCCAACAAAGGAAAAACTACTTTTTGAAAAAGTAAAACCAGAAAATCTGAGGCTTTGATTTTTATAATTTATGGCAATCTACAAAAATAACAACCTAACATACAGATATTGACCTATATCTGATTTTACACAAAATATCTGATATACAAGAAGACTGAAGCATAAAAGCCATATGCACAGCTACTGAAGTAAATTCTAAGTTAAAGTGTGCTAGGGAAGGGGAAGTAGGTCACTCCATGAATGTCTTGTGCTTTCCTTTCATAGTCTATATGGACTTTTAACTTTCCCATCCCTAATATGCATAAAGAAGACATACTACTTCCTGTAGGAAAGCGTCTATTACACATTTTATCTGGATATTAGCAAAATATTAACATGTAAAATATAAGCCTCATAAACTAAAGATGAAATTTAGTTCAGTTTTTTTTAAACATGGATACTGTAGAAACCTAAAACATAAAAGTCTGTTTTCTAGATACTACAACCAACTTAAATTTATTCCTTATTATTATTTTTTTTTGAGACAAGTTCTCATCACTACGTAGTTCTGGCCTGTTAGTGACCATCCTGCCTCTGCCTGAGTGTTCAAATTAAAGCTATGCGCCAGCACACCTAGTTTCCAATTTCTTAATACAAGACTGGGATAATTCTGAAATATTGACAGTACCTACTGATCATTATTAAAAATACTTTATTCAGTTATCAGAATATGCTTTCATGTATTTTGTATTGTGACCTTTCTACAATTATACTAAACGAATAATTACAAGTTTGATATTTTTCACCTAAATTTGTTTCTGTTTGTAACAAACAGAATTAATTGGCTAGTCTTTTGGATATTTCAAAGAATTATATAAAGTTAGACCAAAATTATGGGGTTAGCAAACTTAACAGAAGAAAAAGAAAACCCTCCCTCTACATTAAAGTACCCATATCACAGCATTGTTCCCATTTAAAGAAGAACCAGACTCTGGGTCAAGTGAAACAAAGCATTAAGCATTAAAAGGTATCAAAAAGTAATTCCTAAATGGCTGACCCTTTGCAAATGACATTCCTGAAGTACAAAAAAGATCAATAATAAAAATGACTGAAAACTTCCCCTGGTAAGCCAGGTGTGATGGCACAGACCTTTAATCCCAGCACTTAGGAAGCAGAGGCAGGTGGATCTCTTTGAGTTTGAGGCTAGTCCAGTCTACTAAACAGTCAAGGCAAGGCTATACAGAGAAATCCTGTCTCAAAAAGATGAAACAAATTCCCCTATTAAAAATAATAAACAACGCAATTACAGGCAACAAAAAGGCTTAAATAATTTATTGGTGCTGTTATTTGGGTCTCAAAGAAAACACTACTGAGAAAGCTCCAATGACCACTAGAAAATTAAATTCTAGAGTTTTCTATGCTAAGCCACATGAAACTACTTAGTTAACATGTTTCAGAATTTCACAAAATGGATTTATAAACTGTCATTTCATATTTTTCCTCCTTTCTCCTGTTCTATAACTAGTTTTGAGTTTAACTGCTTGAATAAGAACTATTAAGTCATTTGGCCTGTGCTCAGGCCAAAAATATTCAGGCCATCCTAAAACACGCCATAAAAAAGTATGCTGACCAACCACTCGTAATTCAACTAGAATAGTTGGTCAAGTGTAACCACTGGGCACTACAAAATAATATAAGAAAAATTACCAAACATCAAGTACATATAATCTGGTCGAGTTCTCCCTAGTATAGTTTCATCATACTGAAGATGACTCACTCTTGCTTCGATATATACGTTATAATAGTAGACAAAATGCTTTTAAGGGTCTAATACTCACTTTTTGTTCCAACCACTGTAATGGATAAAATATTTCACTTGTTTGTCCTTTATGGCAACCTTTACACACTGAAATAAAAAAGACAAAGTCTTTGGTAGACACATAATCTTATCAAATTTGCATCCTAAATAAAGACAGATGTGCTTTTTATTTAGTACTATAAAACTTTAATTAGAAAACTTTCAAGGACAGAGTTGTTGGTCAATTTGATTCCATAACTCTAGTGCTGAGAATCCTTTTCTATATAGTTACAAAACTTCAATTTAAAAATAAACACAAAACTAACAAACAGCACTGAAAAGAGGTCACTATAAATCAACAATCTAGGTCTGCTACCCAAGGTCAAGAAATGAAAGCTATTCTTAGAGTTTTTTAAACTCTAGCTAAGAACTCCATTTATTTCAAAAATATAATCTCATCAGTCTATAAAAAAAAAAACAGCATGCTGATTTTTTTATTAGGTTTAAGAGCATAATTAGCCGGGCGGTGGTGGCGCACGCCTTTAATCTGAGCACAAGGAGGCAGAGGCAGGCGGATCTCTATGAGTTCGAGGCCAGCCTGGTCTACAAGAGCTAGTTCCAGGACAGGCTCCAAAGCTACAGAGAAACCGTCTTAAAAAGTTAAAGAGCATTCTTAAAAGTAACCAAACAAAACAAACTATTAGAGAAAAGTCCCCGTGACAAGACTTTTTGATCTGACTTTTTTGATTTCACTGGTCAACCAAACAATAATTTACTCTAATCATTATTTAAGAAATTGTTCCCCAGAATATTTTGCTGCTAGAGAAAAAACAGTTCAGATGTTTGCCAAAAGTGCATACAACAATGAAAAACATACAAGATCAAAACCAAAAGGATTTAGTTACAAACAAACAGCTATACATTCAAAACATGAGCTGTGAACATCATTTTTAGTCAGAACTGGCTGGTACAAATATAAACTTAACAGAAATTTACACAGAAATCACTTTTAATCATTATGCTTTATATACATGTGTATAGTGTGTATGAGTGTGTGTTGCTGCACTTTTGTTGGTTTTCTGTACTAGGTACTTAAACCAGCATCTTACTCATGGAAAGTACTTTTGCTGGGCTTTGTCCCCTGCCCTGTTTACTACTTTGTGAGACAGAGTTTCACTAGGGCCATCCCTGAACTCCATATCCCAAGTAATCCTTCTGTCTTAATTTCCCAACTAGCCTGCCTGGTTCATAGGCCTGTGTCACCCAGTATACGGTGTTTCTTTTTTTTCTTGGTGGGAGTAGCACTGAGATTGAGTTCAGGGCTTTAATTATGGTAGGCAAGTATTCTACCATGTAACTAGCCAGCAGCCTTTGTGTTCAATTCTTAAATGCCTGTAGTTCCATCTCTGAGTTTAAGACCACCCCAGCATCTGTCTCAAAAGAAACATCTTCAAAAATAAGAAGTGTCTGTAATCCCAGTCCTCAAGCAGTCAGAATGGAGACTAGACAAGCTATGGACTGAAGCTAAGGACAATCTGAGCTCTACCAGATCCTGTCTCAAAAAGTAAAGGGCTAGGGATGTAGTTTACTGATACAGCACTTTTCTAGCAAACAAAAGGCCCCATTTTGAGCCCCAGCAGTGTTAAAGAGGATGGGACAACTTTTAATTTTCTATGCTGGGCTGGATATATCTCAGTGATAGGGAACATAGCTAGAGTATTTAAATCCCTGGGATAAGCACCAGAATGATACCCCAAACTCAATTCTGCCAAAAGTCATTAGAAATAAAATAATAAAAATAATTTTAGACTATAAAGTAGACTGTCCAGGCATGGGGATGTAACTGCAGTGGTAGCTCTCTTCCAAACATATGTATGCTGTGTTAAATCGTGAGCACTGTAAATATTTTTAATTAAAATAAAAATAAATGTATTCTGCTGTTATCACTGGCTAGTTTTTTTCTTCTTCCTTTTGGTTTTTTGGTGATAGAGTTTCTGCATATAGCCATGGCTGTTCTGGAACTTGCTCTACAGACCAGGCTGGCCTCAAACTCAGAGATCCGCCTACCTATGCCTACCAAGTGCTAGGATAAAATGTAGCACCACCAGGCATCTAAATTTAAAGTCATAATGAAAAAAAGAAAAAAGCCTTGTTCTCTCAGGGTTCAAATTTTACCATTCAAATTAACTAATAGCAGTTAAATATATATGACAACCAGAGAATGGTGGTGGGTCACATCTATTTGAGACCTCAGCATAAAAGGGTAAGGCAGGAGGCTTACTGTTAGTTCAAAGCCAGCCTGAGCTAATAAGAACTCTAGTCTCATAACCAGCAAACACAAAGAGAAACACACAGAGGGAAGTTAAATATCAATTGTTAAAGCTGAGTAAAAGGCTCAATGAATAACAGTGCTTGCCATGCAAGCAGGACAACTCATGACCCCAGAACCCATATGATACTGGTGCTCCTACAATGAGATGGAAGGTGAAGAAGAAAAGAATCCCAGGAAATCTAAAGTTAGATAGTAGAGACTGTCTCAGGGACATCAAGAAGAGACTGGCACTCGAGGTTGTCCTCTGATCTCAAAGCTCACAAGGTTTTACAGATCGACATGCTCTGGTGCTGTTTCCCGCTGTGGTATTAACCATAAAATGCTATTTGTTACAACCAAACAACCTTCATCTATCACTTTAATGCTATTTCCAACCAATAGGTCTTTACTGAGTTAGTTTAAAAAGGGAACTTTCTCCATCCACCAGCAAGCAAGCAGTAACAAACTCAAAATGAGATTTATGAACCTATCCAAAAATGAAATCTTTACATCTCCAGCAAGAAAGTACTATATATAATTTGATATTATAAAGTCGAATCTACCTAACATTTTGGCTACCTTCTCAAAAGAAAGCAGGTTCCATACCTTTGCTTCATAGAGAAGGGGCCCATGAAAGCACAGCACTCGCTCGCCTGTAGAAAGAGGGGGGAGGAAAAGGGTCAGGTTAATTTTGAGTCATTTGCCATACTGAAAGATGTGACTTCAAGAACCACTACACTTGATTATAAAAGTCCCAGCAAAATCAGGAAAACAGGTAAAACTATTCATGAACGCTTCAGAACAAACTTTACCATATCTTTAGTATCCAGGGTCAACAAAGTTCAAACTTAAATTTCTATTAAAATTATCAAATCACCTATGGGATAAAGTTTGGCTAGTTCACCTGTTCTAATCTGGAAATAGAATTATTTATTCATTTATTTATTTATTTGGGGTTTTTGAGACAGGGTTTCTGTGTAGCTTTGGAGCATGTCCTCGAACTAGCTCTTGTAGACCAGGCTAGCCTCAAATTCACAGAGATCTGCCTATCTCTGCCTCCCAAATGCTGGGATTAAAGGTGTGCACCACTACTTGGGAATAGAATTTTTTTTTTTTTTTTTTTGGTTTTTCGAGACAGGGTTTCTCTGTAGTTTTGGAGCCTGTCCTGGAACTCCCTTGGTAGACCAGGCTGGTTTCGAACTCACAGAGATCCGCCTGTCTCTGCCTCCCAAGTGCTGGGATTACAGGCGTGCGCCACCACCGCCCGGCTCCGGGAATAGAATTTTTAAAATGTTTTCTCTAAGTTTAGTCACTTGACTGATTTCTGCTTCCTTTTACTGAGTATTACACATTAAAACTCCTGACCAAATACATAAGATGAATTTTTTCTACGTTATCCTACCTATGTTTGTTCATTTCTTAGTATTCTGGAAGCTAGGCTATTTCAATGAAAAAAAAAAAACACAGAACAATCCTACCCTGGGAATTTACTCCCAATGTTGACTCTACCATTGGCACTTGCAAATCCAAATAAAATCTGGGTAGAGTTAAGACTTGAAGACATCTGCGCTTATCAAACAAATTGGGTGGTGATTTCTGGACTCTTGACTTCACATAATGATAGTGGAAGTTTATCACACACATTTTCAGTCCACTTGCTTTCAACACATTCTAAGGTGACTGACGTATTCAACAGGGTCAGTTATGTGTTTATAAAATTGTATCTTAACAGTCCTATGCTGGAAAAAAATGTTTTTTAAATATATATGTATGTATGTATATGGACTGGAAGAGATGGCTCAGGTTAAAAGCACTGCCTGCTCTTCCGAAGGTCCTGAATTCAATTCCCAGCAACCACATCATCTGTAATGAGATTTTTTCTTAAATATATATATGTATGTGTACATATAGTATATATGTATATATACATAAATTATAAGCCTGGCATGGTGGTACACACCTTTAATCCCAGTATTCTTGAGTTCAAGGCCAACACATCTTACATAAGCCAGTCAAAGCTATATGGTGAGACCCTTTCTCTCTCTTAAATGTGGCCTATTTGCTGTGTGCCAAGCATTTCATACTAATAAGGGACACATAGGTTAACTAAATGTTTTTATCTTTTTCTGTACTTATATTGTACTTTTCTTATCTGCCCACCTCCTGGGATTCCAAGTTTACTATCATATCTAATGAGCCCAAGGCTTTGTGCATGCTATAAGCACTTTCCCAACTGAGCTACATACATCTTTATCTCTGGAGTGCTTTTTGAAATTATTATTACTTCTGAACTTCAGAGACCTCCATTGTTAGACTTCCAAAGATCCAGCAACCCTTAACATCAAGGTATCCCTAAAAACTCCTACTACTTAACTGTTAAAAGCATTACTAGACCTATGGCCAGCCTTGAATAAAGATGGAAAATTGATCTAACAGTCCAGGGGTAAAATCTAAATAAATGGGTAAAACATTCTGCTCTTAAACAGAAGCAGTAAGATCAGATCTGTGATTACTAATTTCATTCCAAGTACCCTTTAAGCTACTCTGAAATAATATACCTTTTTAAAAATTGGCTGCTTCAGCTAAAAACTATACTATGGCTCTATGAATCCAAATATATGCATATATTTATATAAATATAAATATATAGCTGAAAAACTGCACTAAAGACTCTTTGACTCAAAAAATAAATGCATTTAGCTAGTGTAAATCAGGCTAATTAGTGAACAGAAAAATTCAATAACTGACAAATTCTAACTACACAGTTCTCCATCCTTAGATCCACTCTAGCCTCAAACTACAATGATCCTGCCCAGAGGCTGTCTTCTTACTAGCTTGTAGTTAAATGGCCCTCCATGAGACAGAAATAGTTCCATTCCCAGCACCCACACACAGCGGTTCACAACTCCAGTTCTGAGAATCCAAGGCCTTCTGGCTTCTGAGGGTACCAGGCCCATACATAGTGCATGCATGCAAGACACTCATACACATAAAACATTGCACACCCCCGCGCGCGCGCGCGCGCACACACACACACACAATGTAGTCACCACCTTTCACTATCACAATTCTATCAAGATTTCAAAATAATATCAACACTAAATATTTTCCTTCCAAGATGTTCTCTGAATTTTTATTACTTATTGTGGGGAGGAGAGTAGTTATATGCACATAAGACACTGTACATGTGGAGGTCTCAAGACAACTTGTGGGAGACAGTTCTCTATCTCCATCATGTGAGCCCCTGGAATCAGGGTCAAGATGGGAGCTGGGCGGTGGTAAAGCACGCCTTTAATCCCAGCACTTGTTCAGGCAGAGGCAGGCGGATCTCTGAGTTCAAGACAGAGGGAGTTCCAGGGAAGGTTCCAAAGCTACAGAAAAACCGTCTCGAAAAACCAAAAATAACAGTCAAGGTGGGGACAGAACATCTTATATAGTCTTTTATACATGATTTTAAAAAGATGGTTATATAGTTTAGCTTGTATTTTTTTTCTGGACAGTGTCATCCTACTCTCTAACGCTGGAATTTTAGGTGTGTGTCACAACCAGTTACACCTGGAAACTGCAGCTGAAATGTAATGGTAAAGGCAGGGATTTACAAAGCTTTCATAACCCAAGTCTTTGTTGTTCCTATTCTTCTCTAATTACACCAATACCTTTTTCTGGTTTGCCTTCATTCATCTCCTTGCTTTATCAACTTCTCCTTTAGCCCTAGCTGTCTTGGAACTCTCTAAGTAGACAAGGAAAACCTTGAACTCAGAGATCTGACTGCCTCTGCATCCAGAGTGCTTGGACTAACGGCGTTCTTTTTAAAAACGCAAAAAGTCCTCGTGTTTGCCTCAGGAAGCACCGGGCGACAAAGCTAGGACTCCAGTCCTCAAACTACTTTAGGTATCAAATTCTAGATAACATTAAGGGAACTTACAAGATACGGTAAACAAGATTTAGCTGAGGCACACTGAAGACCGAAGCAGGAGGATCAATATAACAGCCAGAGGTGCAAACCAACACTTGCCTCAAAAACAAAAAAACTTTCTAGAAAACACCTAGCAAAACAACGAAGGGCCACAATTTCTCAAAGCGGGAGCAAAGTACTAAGAGTTCTCATCAAAAACCCTTGGAATACCGTTAAGTTGTTTTGTCTTTTTAATGTCTAGCACCTTAATGGTTAAACAACCCTAAAACAACAGTTACGCAGGCGTCTGGGCTGGGAATGTACGCAACAAGCACAAACGGCCATGACAATAAAAGGTTTAAAACGTTCCTCTTAATGCTTACAGTTTTACTTCCTTTAGTGCGCTATTAAACACCTCGGTAATTGAGTTACGAGTACTGAGTAACCGCTTCCCCCTGAAAGGACCGTTAAACTGCAACACTGTTCTCGATCAAAGCCAACTAATAAACATTAGCTTTCAAATCGCCATTAACAGTCGACTACTGCAACCAGTCAAGCAACTTCTGGGTTTAAAGACGACGAAGAGGCCAAGGACCTCTAGCCGGACACTCCCTGCGGGGGAACGGAAATTGTTTTCCCGAGCAACTGCGTAGGAGAGCACCCAGGACTCCGGCGCTCCGCAGCAGACACAGGAAAACGATGCCTTCAGGGTACAGCAAGCCTAGCCACCCGCTCGGGCGGCTCACGGTTTTTCCGTCCCCACCCATCACTCGGAGGCAAACGCAGGCCTCGGCCGGAGCGAGGTCTCGGTGCCAGGGGGCGCTGCACGGCCCGAAGCCGCACCGAGACGCTGCGAGACGCCGGCAGCCATGATGGCGCGGCCATCTTGGCGCGGCCATTTTACAAACGCACTTCTCCCGCCGCGGGGCGCAAAGCCCACTCCCCGTCCTCCGGCGGCAGGGCTCCCCGAAATAGCCCAGAGAGCCCCGGGATGGGGGGGGGGCCCAGCAGCCTCGCCCCTCCAGCCCACGGTGGTGCAAGCGGCGCGGGGCAGCGCGGCAGCACGGAGAGAAGTGGGGGGGGGGGGGACGACAACAACACGGGCTGCCGCTGCTCCCCTCCCCCACGCCACATCACTTCCTAACCGTCGCCATGGCTCGCTCGCCGGCCGCCTCCCCACAATAGCCTTCCCCGCTCAGAGACAAACAAGCGCCGAGGTCTGGCCCCGCGCACGGGGCTCCCGCGGCCCCGGCTGTGCCACAAAGCCCGGCCGCCGCCCGGCGCGCCGAGTCCACCCTGCGCAGTGCGCCTTCCCTTCCCTTCACAAAGCACAGCCCGCAGTGGCCCCAGGCCGCGAGCCCCGCCGCCCCCGACCCCCCAAACCTCAGCCGCCCCGACTCAGCCTCCCTCCCCGGCGCCGTTAGCTGCCTCGACCCAAAGCGGCACACTCACCCTCCTGGAATTTGGGCTTCGGGTCCTGCTTGGGCGCCATTTATAAGTGATTCGCCGCCTCCTCCTTCTCCCACCACCCCCGACTACCGCCCCCTACTCTCTACCCCACCCAACTTCGCGTCAGGCGCGCCGTCGGGAACAGCCAGCTCTACATCCTGGCCGCGATTTGCCAGAGCCGCCTGACCTCACAACGCCGCGACCCTCGCCGCCGCCGCCTCAGCCAACGGCTGCCCGCCGCGCACGCAAGCCTGCGCCCGTGCCGCCCCCGAGGCACGCCGGGATTGGTAGTTCGGCCCCCAACGGACGCGAAGCCGGGTGGGGGAGGGGAAGGGAGACGCCTTCCCTCCCCCACCCCCACCCCC
>NW_004949110.1:833073-842380 GCF_000317375.1 Microtus ochrogaster
CCCACCCCCGCTGGCCCCAGTCCCCCGAGGATCGCGATCCCCAGAGGATTGTTAAAACCCACATTTGGGTTTCTGTCGGTGGAAAGGAGGAAAAAATAAGCAAATCACTGGCTGGCGATGAAAGGATGGAAAAGGCTCACGGACGGATGCTTATACGCAAGATGAGGAGGCCACGAAGATGAGGGGTGTTGAAGTGGCCACAGCATCACCAGCACTCGGCCTAAGGGAGCTTTGGAGGCCAGAGATGAAGCTAGAGGCGAGCGGGAAGGAATCCGCTCCAGAAGCTTCGCTGTTTAGAAAGCCGTGCGCTGTTTATTGGGCCGGTGCCCATGACCATTTGTAGATGCCAGCTTCTGACTCCTCACTTAGTCCCAGAGAAGGAGGCAAACTTTGGTTGATGCCAAAATCAGGGTTCCGTATCCGACCTCGCTGTACCCTTTCAGTCATCTTATTTCTTTGAGGTGGTTTTGAACGTATACACAATCTGAAAAAACAAAAACCTTTTTTCATGTTGTTCCTCTGTTCAAAAAACTCCTTAGTGTACTCTGCTGTGAAGTAACACTGTACCCACAGAATTACACAAATTACATGCAAAAACTTACAGCTATTACCTAGGAGATAACTTCAGAAATTGTATCTGAAACCCTTCCACAGTCTGCACCTACCTACCCTAGGAAGAAAGCCTTTGCATTCAAGCCTTTTCCTTTTTAAGACAGTCTCTCTGTATAGCCCTGGCTGGCCTGAAACTGGACGTGTAGACTGTGCAGACTGGCCAGCCTTGAACTCACAATAAGCTACCTGACTCTGATTCCTGAGATTCTGCTTCTAACTTTCTGGAGTTTTTTTTTTTGTTTTTGTTTTGTTTTGTTTTTGGTTTTTCGAGACAGGGTTTCTCTGTAGCTTTGGTGCCTGTCCCGGAACTAGCTCTGTAGACCAGGCTGGCCTCGAACTCCCAGAGATCCACCTGCCTCTGCCTCTGCTGGGATTAAAGGAGTGCGCCACCACGGCCCTGCTAACTTTCTGTTTTTGTTTTTGGGTTTTTTTTTTTTTTTTTTTGGTTTTTTTTTTCAACACATGGTTTCTTTGTGTACCCCTGGCTGTTCTGGAACTAGCTCTGTAGACGAAGCTCGCCTCAAACTCAGAGCTTTGCCTGTCTCAGCCTCTACGGTGCTGGCATCCGAGGCATTTGCCGCCACACCCAACTTCTGAATTTTAAACTACTTTGTGAAAGGCTTCCTCTGGTTGCGTTTCAACCAGCAACTTAGAAAATACCTGTTTTCCCACATTCTTGCCAAACGCGGTGTTTCCTCTCTCCGATCTTAATACAACAGAAGTGTGTCGTGCAAAAGAAGCAAGGTACAAGATTTCCAACAATAGGTTAGAAATGGAGGCAGTGTTTAACTGGATGTCCAGGGTTGGCAGAGGCACGAAGGTACCCTGAGATGCTAGGAATGTTCTATATTTGATTTTTAGATCTTGTATGATGATGATGATGTGAATTTTTAAGCAAATCAAACCGTACACCTTATGTAATGCACTTTACCATACCTATATTATACCTTAATAACAAATTTTAAGTTTATTTATTATATGTGCTGCACATGTTGGCCGTCAGAAGACAGCTTGCAAGAGCCAGTTCTCTCCTTTCGTCATGTGGGTTCTGGGTATAGAACTCAGGTCATCATTAGCAGCTGGTTCCTCTAGCCCCTGAACCATCTAGCCAGCTCAACAGAAATATGTTAATGGCCATTTAAAAATATTGTGTTATAAGGACTGGAGAAGTGATTCATCAGTTAAGAGCACGGGTTGAAGACCTGGGTTCAATTCCCATCACCTTCATGGCAGCTCACAGCAACCCCAGTTGCAATTAGAAAAGCAGTAAGTGCTTTTAACCAATGAATGATCAATATAGTCGCTCCCTCTTTTATAAAATATTATGTGTGCATGATGTATGTACGGGCACAAGTGCCACCGTTCACGTGGAAGCCAGAGGACAGCTTTGTGGGGTTGATTCTCTCCTTTCACTTTATGTGCGTTCTGGACTGGAACTTGGGTCTCCGGTCGGCATGACCAGAGCCTTTATTTGTTGTGCCATTTTTAAAACTTAGATCAGAAGAGCTTAATCTAGAACCCATGAGCCCAATTCAAAGGGGATAGGGACTTTTCTTCTTAGCACTGGCCGTCAGACCCAGAGCCTTGCACATTCTAGGCAAAGACTCCATTACTGAGCTACTTTCTCAGCTCAAGGGTGCATGAATTTGCATGAGCCACAAAAATGACATAACTGTTTTCTCCCAACTCAAGCTAAAATTTAGTCTTTCTGTATAAATGAAAACAGTGGGGCTGGAGAGATGGCTCCGCAGTTCAAAGAGCGTGATGCTCTTGTAGAGGACCTGGGTTCAATTCCCAGAACCCACATAGCAGCTCACAACTACATGTAAGTCCAGTACCAGGGGTTCTAATGTCCTCTTCTGATCTCTGTGTGGTACACGAACATACATGGGAGACAGAACACTCAAGCACAAAATAAAAAATAAATAAAAATAAACAGACAGCCAAACAAACAAATACGTGAAGATAGAGTCAGTGAGATGTCTTAGAAGATAAAAGTCTTGCCTCCAAGCCAGGGGATCTGAGTTTGATTCTCAGGTTCCACATGGTAGAAGAAAAGAATAGAATTGAATCTTATTAACACACACACACACTGGCACAAGTGCCCCCACACAAACACACAACAAGTAAATGTAATAAAATTGTTATTAAAATAAACAAAATACTTTAAAATATAAAAATGAATGAAGATGATAAGCCATGCCAATCCGCAGCACCTATGACGTTTCTGCCAGCAGAAATAGGGCTGCTTTCTTAGCTAACATTACACACATTACAGTTCTTGCGTAGATTTCAGGATTACCATTTACGTTCATCACTGCTTTAAAATTACTGTGCTTGAGGCTAGAGAGATGACTCAGTGGTTAAGAACATGCGCTGCTATTACAGAGGATCCAAGATCCATTCCAAGCTGTTGTCAGACAACTCTTAACCACCTGTAACTACAGCTCCTGGAGGATCTGATGCCTCTGGCGTTTCCGGGCATTGCATTCGCATGCATGGACCAGGCATGGACACACACATAGTCTCGCATAGCTAAGAATAAAGCAGATCTTGAATTTTTTTCTTACTAGACCTGATCCAGATCTTATTACTTAATAGAGTAATGTTAAAGCATGTACCTACCATATGTTTAAGTATATGATAGCTGGCATAAGAACAGACAGGAGGACCAATGGAACCTAATAGAAGACCCGGATATCAATCCACACATCTTCGAACAACTGATCTTTGATAAAGAAACAAAAAAATATCAAATGGAAAAAAGAAAGGATATTTAACAAGTGGTGCTGACATAACTGGATATCAACATGTAGAAAAATGAAAATAGACCCATATCTATCATCATGTACAAAACTCAAGTCCAAATGAATCAAAGACCTCAACATAAAGCCAGCCACACGGAACCTTATACAAGAGAAAGTGGGAAGTACACTTGAACGCATCCACACAGGGAACCACTTCCTAAATGGAACCTTGGCAGCACAGACACTGAGAGAGACAATTAATAAATGGGACATCCTGAAACTGAAAATCTTCTGTAAAGCAAAGGACACATTCAAGAAGACAAAATGACAGCCTACAGAACGGGAAAAGATCTCCACTAACCCCACATCAGAGAGAGGTCTGATCTCCAAAATATACAAAGAACTCAAGAAATTGGACACCAAAAGAACACATAATACAATTTAAAAAAAAAATGTTGTACAGACCTAAACAGAGAACTCTCAACAGAGGAATCTAAAATGGCTGAAAGACACTTAAGGAAATGTTCAACATTCTTATCATCAGAGAAATGCAAATCAAAACAACTCTAAGATTCCATTTTACACCTGTAAGAATGGCCAAGATCAAAAACACTGATAACAACTTATGCTGGAGAGGTTGTGGGGAAAAGGGAACCCTTCTGCATTGCTGGTAGGAATTCAAGCTGGTACAGCCCCTTTGGATATCAGTGTGGCGATTCCTCAGAAAATTAAGAAACAACCTTCCTCAAGACCCAGTAATACCACTTTTGGGTATATATCCAAACGATGCTCAATCATGCCACAAGGATATGTGCTCAACTATGTTCATGGCAGCTTTGTTTGTCATAGCCAGAACCTGGAAACAACTTAAATGCCCCTCGATCGAAGAATGGATAAGAAGGATGCGGTAGGGGCTGGAGAGATGGCTCAGTGGTTAAGAGCATTGCCTGCTCTTCCAAAGGTCATGAGTTCAATTCCCAGCAACCGCATGGTGGCTCACAACCATCTGTAATGAGGTCTGGTGCCCTCTTCTGGCCTGCAGGCATACATGCAGACAGAATACTGTATTCATAATAAATAAATAAATATTTAAAATAAATAAATAAAAGCATTAAAAAAAAGAAGAATGTGGTACATTTACACAATGGAATACTACACAGCAGAAAAAAATAATGACATCCTGAATTTTGCAGGAAAATAGATGGAACTAGAAAGCATTATTTTGAGTGAGGTAACCCAGACACGGAAAGACAATTATCATATGTACTCACTCATAGGTGTTTTGTTTTGTTTTTGGTTTTTTTTTTGTTGGTGTTGGTGTTGTTTTTGTTTTTTGAGGCAGTGTTTCTTTGTGGCTTTGGAACCTGTCCTGGAACTAGCTCTTGTAGACCAAACTGGCCTCGAACTCACAGCGATCCATCTGCCTTTGCCTCCCGAGTTCTGGGATTAAAAACATGCACCACCACTGCCCAGCTTCATAGGTGGTTTTTAAACATAATGCAAAGAAAGCCAGCCTACAAACCACAATCCCAGAGAACTTAAACAACAATGCGGACACTAAGAGAGACTTACATAGATCTAATCTACATGGGAAGTAGAAAGTAGAAAAAGACAAGCTCTCCTGAGTAAATTGGAAGCCTGGGGACCTTGGGGGAGGATTGAAGAGGGGAGGAGAGAGGCAGGGAGGGGAGCAGAGAAAAATGTAAAGCTCAATAAATATCAATAAAATAAAAAAAAAAGAATGACCCTTAACCCAGTTCCCTGCAAATGCTTTCTCCCTACTGCCCACATGGCAAATGTTTTTTTTGGGGGGAGGGGAGGATGAGACAGAGTTTCTCTGTGTTACAGCTGTGGCTTCTGGCTATCCTGGTATGCACTTTGTAGACCAGGCTGGCCTCGAACTCACGGAAGCCGGCCTGCCTCTGCCTTCTGAGTGCTGGGACTAAAGGGGTTCACCATGCCTAGCTAGTATTTTTACTTAAATGCAAGATGACATTTTATTTAGCAGTCTGCTCTCGTTCAAACATCTACACCTTTCCACTTCAGCAATTCTTATCTCATCTTTTATATTCAAACTATCAAATTTCTCCAGTTGATCCCCAAATCTTTCCATAACCAATCTGTCCAGGTCGATCAGAGAAAAATGTAGAGCTTAATAAATATCAATAAAAAATGTAAAAAAAAAGAAAAACAAAAAAAGAAAGTATAAATTATATGGAAAAAAGTATTTGATAGCTTTAGTCTTATAAAATTATATGCTTTTATAATCTTATGCTTTTTTGCGGAGGTGGGGCAGGGTTTCTCTGTAGCTTTGGAGCCTGTCCTGGAACTCACACCGGGCTGGCCTCGAATTCACAGAGATCTGACTACCTCTGCCTTCCTAGTACTGGGATTAAAGGCATGCGCCACCACCGCCCCACCTTATGCTTTTTATTCCCTATACCTGAAAACATTGTAAGAAAAGAGCTCATTGGCTTAATTGACTGCCACCAGGATTGGAGGAGGATTCTGAGGCACAAAGTATACACAACACACAACCTGTTAATGGTGGTAATAGTATTTGTTTATGACATTCAAATTCTGAAAAACCTGAGCTGTTTTGAATGTATGACATGACTTTGATTTTATAAATGTAATTGTTTTTTTTAATATTTATTTATTTATATTTATTTATTATGTATACAATATTCTGTCTGTGTGTATGTCTGCAGGCCAGAAGAGGGCACCAGACCCCATTACAGATGGTTGTGAGCCACCATGTGGTTGCTGGGAATTGAACTCAGGACCTTTGGAAGAACAGGCAATGCTCTTAACCTCTGAGCCATCTCTCCAGCCCCCTATAAATGTATTTGTTTATCCATCTGTATATATGTGTTTTGTGTTGTATGTATAAGTGGGAGTGCATGCATGCCTGTAACTGAAGGTTGCTTTCCCACCTTCCAGTTCCGAATAACCCCTCTGAGGCCTAATATTAATTACAAACTGTTTGGCCTTTTAGTGCAGGTTTATTTTTAACTAGTTCTTACATATTAAATTAATCCATTTCTATTATTCTATATTTTACCACGAGGCTTGTGAGTTGTCACCTCACATCTTGCTTCTCAACAACTGCAGTCATGTCTCTGACTCCACCCTTTTTTCCCTGTATCTCTATTTAGATTTCCTGCCTGGCTCTATTCTGCCTGGGTATTGGCCAAACCAGCTTCCTTATTAACCAATGGTAATAAAACATATTCACAGCATACTGAGAAGCATCCCACATCACATGCCGCTGCGGAGTCTGAAGACCTGAGGATCAGACGTAGGAATGTTGGGATTTCAGCCACTCAACCCCACCTCCTGCTTTCTATGGGTTCTGTGGATTTGAATTGAGGTCATCAAGCACTTTATCTAGTGAGCCATCTCCATAGCCCTTATCTTACCTTTGAGATAGGGTCTCATGTATCCCATACTCATGTCAAACCAACTGCATCAGCAAGGCTCATTCTCTTGCCTCCAGTTACTGAATGAAAGAATTACTGTCATGTGCCACCATGCTCAAATTTGGCATGAACATTCGTGGTTCTCCTTGTGTCCCTTGAGGATACCGCAATGCCTGGTTGTCCTGCCATTGGTGATGAAAAGTAATTACTGGGATAAAGAGCGTAAAGCCCTTTTTGTTTTTGAATAATAGGTGATATTACTTGAGTAGTCAGTGTCAGAGCTTGGGGCCTGGCTGCTCTAACAAGCCAGGCTTAGCCTATTCTCAATAGGTCAACTTAACAGACACATAGTAGTGTAAAGCAGAGAAAAGGTATTTATTTAATGCTACACAGTGTGGCTACACTAGGAAAAGAACAAATTATGTGTTCCATTAGCACCCTCTCCCAGTTTATCTTCAGGATTCCGGCATGAGGTTTGTGTTTACGTAAAGGACAAGAGACGCACATAGTGTAACTGGGCCACTGAGATGGTTCAGTGGGTAAAAGCCAAGCCTGACAACCTGAGCTTGGTTTCTGGGACCCATATGGTGGAAGGAGAGAGAGAGCTATTCCCAAACATTACCCTCTGTCCTCCAAATGCATGCTACTGTGGCGTGCTCTCAGCTGTTTCTGTCTACGTGACTTTGCTTTGCTGTCATGGACTCTAAACCTCTGACAGGCCTGATTAAACACCCTCCCCCCCCCACACACTCACACACCCAAGACAGGGTTTCTCTGTGTAACAGTCCTAGCTATCCTGGAACTAGTTCTTGTAGACCAGACTAGTATCGAACTCACAGAGGTCCAACTGCCTCTGCTTCCAGAGTGCTGGGGTTAAAGGTTTGCGCTACCACGGCCTGGCTCTAAACATTTTCTTTTATAAGGTGCCTTGGTCATGGCGCTCTGTCACAGCAATGGAAAACTGACTAAGACTCTGATACAGCCTTGTCTATATAGCACTTTTCAGGCCCGCTAGAACTCCACAGTGAGACCTTGTCACAAAGCAAATTTAAAGAAGGTGGGGGAGGGTAGTTTATACTAAGCCCTGGTTTCAAACCTTAGTAATCCCCACTCCGCCACCACATTAACAAACACAAGAACTAGATTAAACTCAAAAGGAACCAGGGGGCCGGGCGGTGGTGGCGCATGCCTTTAATCCCAGCACTCGGGAGGCAGAGGCAGGCGGATCTCTGTGAGTTCGAGGCCAGCCTGGTCTACAAAGGGAGTTCCAGGACAGGCTCCAAAGCCACAGAGAAACCCTGTCTCGAAAAACCAAAAAAAAAAAAAAAAAAAAAAAAAAAAAGGAACCAGGGGGCATCCACCACTCAACTTCTACAGTTATTAACATGTACCCAATCCTGTTTCTTAAGTACCCTTCTTCCTTCCTCCACAAAAGATATTTACACACAAATCGAAGATAGCATGTCTATATTCATTCTATAATATTAACTATAACTCTGTAACCCTCCCCACAAACACCATTAGTACATTTTCTTTATGTCTTTTATTTAGTCAATGTTTAGATTTCCTGACAGCCTCATATATATCAAATCAATATCTAAAGAAGGGCCAGGCATTTAATGCAATTAGAATGGCTCTGTCTAGCAGAGAACTCAGAAAGCTGAGATGGGCCTGCCCAGGCAATGTAGTGAAACTGTGACTTTAAAATAAATAAATAAATAAATGAATGAATAAATAAGATACTGCTTTTTTATTGCTACTTAGCAATTGAAATTGAATAACACAGAATTAACACATCATCTTAAAATGTGTGATATATAGATGAACTAAGCATAAACCCCTCAAATATAAAATTCATGGAAAAACAAAATGTGCAATCGATCACTAGTTTATACTAGAATATATTATGAATATAGATCACTAGTACAAAAATCATCAGCCAAGAGGAAGAAAACATCCTTTGAGAATAAGCTTTTAAAGTGTTTCTTCTCACAAAGCCCAGCCCATTTGGTGGCTGACCAAGAAAGGTGCTGATATAATTTTAGGGTCTTAGAGGTATGAGCTCTGTGTCCTGACCAGAGACCTGCTGAACCACTTACTCTGCCTTTTTCTGTTGGGGAGGCTCAGGCTCTGAGCTGCTCCACACTTTCTCATCTCAGTATCCCACATCCTGAACTGTGAACCACATCTGGATTAGCCTGAGTTTGACTGTTTGCTTCGGATGGGTGTAGTGAGGCTATGATAACCTATCCAGAACGGATCAGTTAGGTCTGGAGTAATGGCGGTAGGGAGCAAGTGAGACAAATAAGCCTTTATATTCTTGTTTCTTTGTTTTTGTTTTGTTTTTGTGTTTTAGTTTATCAAGACAGGGTTTCTCTGTATATCTCTAGCTGTCCTGGAACTCACTCTGTAGATCAAGCTGGTCTCAAACTCACAGAGATCCACCTGTTCCTGCCTCTCTGAGTACTGGGATTAAAGGTGTGAGCCACCACTGCCCAATTTATATTCTTTTTTTTTTTTTTTTTT
>NW_004949110.1:842480-843975 GCF_000317375.1 Microtus ochrogaster
AGACCAGGCTGGCCTCGAACTCACAGAGATCCGCCTGCCTCTGCCTCCCGAGTGCTGGGATTAAAGGCGTGCGCCACCACCGCCCGGCTCCAATTTATATTCTTAAAAAAACAAAAAACCCCAAACAACCAAAAAAACAAATGTTGATTCTGGGAGACCTGTGGCCTGGTTGCACTCTTAGAACCATGAACCTTTCGAGAAGGAGGATGACATTTAGTTTCTGAAGTGAGATACTTCAGAACAGAATAAATTTGAAATCAAAACTACTAATTAACTAGAATACAAATTATATTAATTTTCAGCAGCATCTAGAACAAAGTACTAGAGCTAGGTCAAGAGAAATGGATGTTTTCACAGTTTAGGGGCTGGGATGATGGTGTTGATAGTGTTGGTTTTCTGAGGATAAGGACACAGAATCCATTGAATGTGTCTCCCCAAGCCTCCGGTAGTTCGCTGACAGTATTTGGAGTTCCTTAATTCATGGAAACTACGCTGCGTTCTCTGCCTTCATCTTCACAGATGTCCCATTTGTCTGAAGGGATGTCTTTGCCAGAGTTCTCCTTTGTGATGAGGCCAGCGGCTGGTCATACTGGATCTGGAGCCTGCCCTGACTTCATCCAGACTAATTCCATCTATCCATGACGCTATTTCCAAATAAAACGACTTTCTGAGATCGTGGGGATTAGGGACTTTAACACAGGAGTGGAGGGCCGGTTGGACAGACACACACTTCTGTCTATTACACTGATTTGTACTAAATAGATGTATGGGATTTTCACTGTGTTCTTCCTCAGTTTACAGTTTGCTGCTTCTCTGCTGTCCTGGAAAATTCCATTCTTCTGATTACCTAGAGTCTGTGCATTTCCGTAACTAGACTCTTGGACTATCTTCCTCCCTCTCTTTGCTCTCCTCCCCCTCCTCCTTCTTGCTTTGTTCTTTGTTGTTTTGCAACACCGGGCTTGGTGATTTCAGGGAATTGTTCATGTTTTGTCTTTCGAACCTGAAACCGTATTTTGAATTGATGAAAACAAAATAAGTTAATTGTGAAGAACAGTTAAGAAGTGCTAAGGGAAATGGGCAGCGGTGGCGTGCGCCTTTAACCAACCCAGCACAGCAGAAACAGGTGGATTTTTGTGAGTTAGAGGTCAGCCTGGTCTCAAGCATGAGTTCAGAGTTCCAGGACAGTCAGGGCCACACAGAAGCCCTGTCTTGAAACACTAAAAACAAAACAAAAAGAATTGCTGAAGAATGACTGAAAATATTTAAGAACTTGGAACTGTCAATATAAAAGCAACATTTTACTCAATGGGAATTGTTTTGGGAAAAATCTATAAAGAAAGGGATCTTTAAAAGGACAAAAGATATTGCAATTTCAGCCGGGCGGTGGTGGCGCACGCCTTTAATCCCAGCATCGGGAGGCAGAGGCAGGCGGATCTCTGTGAGTTCGAGACCAGCCTGGTCTACAGAGCTAGTGCCAGGACAGGCTCCAAAACCA
>NW_004949110.1:844075-869270 GCF_000317375.1 Microtus ochrogaster
AAAAAAAAAAAAAAAAAAAAAAAAAAAAAAAAAAAAAAAAAAGATATTGCAATTTCAATCACTAACTTTAATAAAAAGAAAAGGAAAGGTGATTAAAAACAACAACAAAAAACACCTAATAGTGGGTTTCTGATAGCATATAGTCAATACAATCTTTCTTTGTTTGTTTTGTTTTGTTTTGTTTTTTGTTTTTTCGAGACAGGGTTTCTCTGTAGCATCAGAGCCTGTCCTGGAACTAGCTCTGGTAGACCAGGCTGGCCTTGAATTCACAGAGATCCACCTGCCTCTACCTCCCAAGTGCTGGGATTAAGGGCGTGTGCCACCACAGCCAGACAGTCGATGCCATTTTAAAGTAGTTTAGAAAGATATTGGTGGTGTTCCCCAAATCAACCTTCAAAACCACAGACAGAATTAAATTAAAAATAAAGATCACTTACGCAATGTTTGAGAACTCTACGATTTCATTAATTTTCATGTTATGGTGCTCTCGTTACCATTTCACTTCAGACTACCCTTAAATAGAACATTGAAATAGAAATGTTTAGATTTCCTAAACGGTGTGGCTCACACCTTTAATTCCAGCACTCATGAGGTAGAGGTAGGTGGATCTCTGTGAGTTTGCGCCCAGCCTGGTCTACAAGGGCTAGTTCCAGTATAGATTCCAAAGCTACAGAGAAACGCTGTCTCGAAAAAACAAAATAAAACAAAACACAAAAACACAAAACAAAAGAAAAGAAAAAGAAAAAAATTCTAGGCGGAATAGCCTTTTAGGATTTTTGCCGCTTTTCATTTAAATCTTTCTAATAATAATAATAATAATAATAATAATAATAATAATAATAATAATAATAATAAAATCATGTGTGTGTGTGGGCAAGGAACAACTTCTGAGAGTCATTGCTGTCCTGTCAACCACGAGAGCTCCAGGGGCAGAATTACAACCCTTAGAACAGGTTGAGTAAATGTTTCTTTACCCACTGAACCACGCCATTACTAATGTTGTCTTTCCACACCAGCTTCTTCTGTATGGTTGTTTCAGAACTGGATTGTTTGACAATAAGCAACGTCAGGTCTACACCTGGAAAACTGAAGAAAACTAAACCGCCCAACGTGGGGCTCGAACCCACGACCCTGGGATTAAGAGTCCCATGCTCTACCGACTGAGCTAGCCGGGCAGTTGGGAACAGCTCTTTTTTCTAGGCACCTTCAAAGGAATGACAGTATTTTAGTTTGCTTCGAGTAGTATCATACATTAAAATATCTTTTCTTGAGCTTTTTTTTTCCTTTTTCTTCTCTCTCTCTCTCTTTTTTTTTGTAAAATATCTCACGAAACAAATTATATTTTGTTTCAGCTGCCGTGAGCCCAAACTTTTGCTGTTTAATAAAAATGTCTAAACGGCCCTCTAGCGGTCAGAATCTCCTATTCTCTGAGGTAAGGCAGGGGAAGGAAGCTGGCTTTCCGCGGGCTTGGGTGTCAGTCAACCAGAAGTTTCCCGCGCAACCAGGAGCTGGGCGTGTGCTCGGCGCGGCCCCGAAGCAGCTCCGGACCAAAGCCCGGGCGAACCCGAGCACCTCGCAACTTGTAATTTAAAATACTTTTGAAAAAGAAGCTAACTGAACTTACAAGGCTCAGGAAACTTAGAAAGAAAGGACCAGAAGGTCCTTCGTTTCCCAGAGAGCTCCAACTATGCTTTCTGAGTCCTCACCAAGCTGGGATGGGCTTTGGGTCACCCATACTCCTACAAGTAACCCCAATAAACTCACCAAGCTGAACTCAATGGGTGCAATGAATCTGTGGACCGGTGCCCCGTCAAAACAGACGGTTTGTTCACGGATCCTAAGGTAAGCTACACAACACCTTTTAAATACATAAATATAAATATCAACTGCTTAAATCGTGGCAGGAACAGTAGGTTAACCGAGTATTCGTATTCCCATAGGCTAAATTTACCATTCTAATCTAGAAACAGAACATCAGTGAGATAATGTGTCGTCATTAGTGACGCCATGCAAGGTCAACAGTTTATTCTCGGTTATATATGGTACCTTACGTATTTACTGAGAAGAATGATGCTATTTAATCTCACCAGAAACAGCTTGGGGCCAGGCAGTGGTGGCAAATGTCCAAGCACTGTGTGTGTGTGGGGGGGGGGTGGCAGAGGCAGGTGGATATCGGTGAGTTCAAGGCCAGCCAGGTCTACAGCACGAGTTCCAGGACAGGCTGCAAAGCTACGCAGAGAAAGCAGAGAAACCCTGTCTCAGAAAAACCAGAAAGAAAGAAAGAAAGAAAGAAAGAAAGAAAGAAAGAAAGAAAGAAAGAAAGAAAGAAAGGAAGGAAGGAAGGAAGGAAGGAAGGAAGGAAGGAAGGAAGGAAGGAAGGAAGAGTTTATTTGGCCCCATCCTTCGTTAGCTGTTACTGCTCATCTACAGGAAATAAAAGGGAACGAATGGGATAGAAAAACAATATAATGAGGAAACAAATTTGTTGCTTTCTGGCTTGTTTTTGATTTTTGAAATGGGAATTCATTGTGAGCCAGAGATCTGCTTGCTACTCTACCTTCTGAGTGCTGGGACTGAAGGCGTGGGCCATCATATCTAGCCTCAGTTTGGTTCTGATGGCAGTGCTGGAAATCAATGACAGACCCTACTGCATGCTAGGCAATGCACTGCCACGGAGGAACATAAGAGCCCAGCCCAGAACTATGTCAGTTTCAGTGATGTCTGCTAGATCAAAAAAAAAAAAAAAGCCAGAGGATTATAATCTTCATATAACTATCGACCTGGACAGATTGGTTATGGAAAGGTTTGGGAATCAACTGGAGAAATTTGATAGTTTGAATATAAAAGATGAGATAAGAATTGCTGAAGTGGAAAGGTGTAGATGTTTGAACGAGAGCAGACTGCTAAATAAAATGTCATCTTGCATTTAAGTGAAAATACTAGCTAGGCATGGTGAACGCCTTTAGTCCCAGCACTCAGAAGGCAGAGGCAGGCCGGCTTCTGTGAGTTCGAGGCCAGCCTGGTCTACAAAGTGTATACCAGGATAGCCAGAAGCCACAGCTGTAACACAGAGAAACTCTGTCTCATCCCCCCTCCCCCAAAAAAAACCATTTATCATGTGGGCAGTAGGGAGAAAGCATTTGCAGGGAACTGGGTTAAGGGACATTCTTTTTTTTATTTTATTGATATTTATTGAACTCTACATTTTTCTCTGCTCCCCTCCCTGCCTCTCTCCTCCCTTCTTCAATCCTCCCCCAAGGTCCCCATGCTTCCAATTTACTCAAGAGAGCTTGTCTTTTTCTTTCTTTCTTCTTTTTTTTTCTTTTTCGAGACAGGGTTTCTCTGTGGCTTTGGAGCCTGTCCTGGAACTAGCTCTGTAGACCAGGGAGCTTGTCTTTTTCTACTTTCTACTTCCCATGTAGATTAGATCTATGTACGTCTCTCTTAGTGTCCTCATTGTTGTCTAAATTCTCTGGGATTGTGGTTTGTAGGCTGGCTTTCTTTGCTTTATGTTTAAAACCCACCTATGAGTGAGTACATGTGATAATTGTGTTTCTGTGTCTGGGTTACCTTACTCAAAATAATGTTTTCTAGCTCCATCCATTTTCCTACAAAATTTAAGCTGTCGTTATTTTTTTCTGCTGTGTAGTACTTCTTTGTGTAAATGTACCACATTTTTCTCATCCATTCTTCGATCAAGGGTCATTTAGGTTATTTCCAGGTTCTGGCTATGACAAACAAAGCTGCTATGAACATAGTTGAACACATGTCTTTGTGGCATGATTGAGCATAGTTTGGATATATACCCAAAAGTGGTATTACTGGGTCTTGAGGAAGGTTGTTTCCTAATTTCTTGGAAAATCGTCACACTGACGTCCAAAAGGGTTGTACCAGCTTTGGTGCAAGTCCTGGAACTAGCTCTTGTAGACTAGGCTGGCCTTGAACTCACAGAGATCCGCCTGCCTCTGCCTCCCGAGTGCTGGGATTAAAGGCGCCACCGCCCGGCCACCGCCTAGCATTCTTGAGATAAATTAGACCTTTGACCTAGAGACATCCTCCAGATAAGGCTTGGTAGAGAATAGGAACACCAACCCCTCCACCACGCACCCCCCCTCACTGTAGAGGGAGGGAGTCTGCCAGTTATTCCAAGCACAGGGACAGCTGCTAAGCTATGGTAGACTGCAACCTCTGACGAGCGGGGCCTCCCAATATCTTCCTTTTATTTTATAATGGAGAGGTGTTATAAGCCCTGAGGAACCTATCATCTACATCGGAAGAGACCAGGGCTTGGTAGTGAGCCATGACCTAACTCGTGGTTATTTTCACAGTGGTGGTGATCTGCCATTGGAGGAACGGAATGAGGCAGGGGGCAAAGCATAAAAATAAAACATAGCATAATTGGAGGAGTGACAAAAGGTAGGAGTCAGGAAGACACGGGGTTATTGAGTCTGCTAAGTTGCTCTAAGGGCTGGAATTTTGAGAGCAGGTCTTTGTGGAGTTTTTGAGGGTATTGACATTAGTTTCAAGCACATTTGACTCATTTACATAGAAACATTTCTCCCCCAATGCCAAGCAAGTCCCTCTCTGTCAGCAGTTATTAGAGCCAGTGCTCTTCGTTTTGGAGCACAGCCCCAGCAAGAGTTCATGTGTCCCTGGAGGGATTCAAAGCTGTCAGTAGCGGATGTCATTGCCTGATTGAGTTTGTCTATGAAGTCCTCAGAAGGATGATGTGTCTGGACGATGGCCTTTGTTGCAGGCCTGGCAGATTCAAGGGAGATGACAAGTCCACTTCCTACCAGCAAAGGAAGGAATATCTCTCACAGTCATCTAGTTTGTAGCAGCCATGGTGCCTCTTCTTCCTCGCGTAGATAAACCTCTGGAATAATCACAACAGGGGTACAGAGTCTTGGCAGCGGGTTGTCTATGCAGGGGGCTATCTTTCCCTTACACCGAAGGAAGAAAGGAGGTGGTGTACAGGTTAGACTGGTAATGGTTTGATTGACAGTAAATTGGTGGTCTAGAGGTGTAAGGTGGATAGAAAGACAGAGGGTTAAAGTAGGTATTTGGTCAAAGAGGGGAATATCATGAAGGTTCAGGTGGATGCCATCTCTCTTGGCTGACACTGTTAGTGGTTTGTGGGTACTGCTGAAAGTAGGGGGCAGGCACTAGAAGCGCAGAAGAGGCCATGAGAGGTGTTTGGATGTTTGGTGAATGGGAAAAAATCAACAGCATATTGAATATATAGACCCCAAGATGTTGTTGGTATGTTTGTTTGTTCTTTCAGTTTTACGAGACAGGATTTCTCTGTGTAGCTTTGGTGCCTGTCCTGGAACTAGCTCTGTAGGCCAGGTTGGCCTCAAACTCACAGAGATCCACCTGTCTCTGCCTCCCGAGTGCTGGGATTAAAGGTGTGCGCCACCATCACCCAGTGATGTTGATCTTATTTGTTCCTCCATTTGCTTTTCCTGTATGGTGAGTTAAAACAGGTTTAGTGGCGCTGGAGAGATGGCTCAGTCCAGAGGACCCGAGTTCAATTCCTAGCACAGGTTTAGCTGCAGGTACAAGCTGTCAGGGGATGTGAGAATCAGCAGAGTGGTATCTAGTGAAGGGGAGGCCACCTTGATAGTATTTATCCATTACCCCTGTGCATCAGTCATGCAATGTGTATGCTGCATGGTTGGTGAGGAAGGTACTTAACCATCATTATCTATTAGAACAATGGATCTGGCCTGGAGAGATGGCTCAGCAGTTAAGAGCACTGGTTGTTCAGAGGTCTTTTTTTTTGGGGGGGGGGCTGGTTTGAAACTGAATTCAATTCCCGGCAACTACATGGTGGCTTACAACCATCCATAATGAGATCTGGTGCCCTCTTCTGCCCACGGGCATATATGCAGGCAGAACACTTTATACATAATAAATAAATCTTAAAAAAAAAAGAAAAATGGATTTTCCCTTTTTGTGATTAAAATGAACTTGAGCATACCTGCCCTCCCCCTAGTCGGCAAGTATAGTAGCGGCATCCCCCATAAGTATCAACATTTTGAGACATGATGGATCTGTCTATTGGAAAGGGAGGCAGACAAAGTCATCTGGGTGACTAGTGCTGGCATTTGAGTATGTGGAAAATCAACTGGGATTTTGGCATCCCACTAGTGGGCAATCTTCTTTCCCAGTTATTTGACTCCTCCCCTGGTATGCTTCCCTGATATAAAACCGTCAGAGCATGGTATTAGGGAGGGTGGGGCTAGCTGAAGCATTGACATTTAGCAGGTGAAGTCCCCATATACTCTGAAGCTTCCGGGAAACTGAAGCACTTCTCCATCCTTTGGGTATGCATCCCTCCTGTCCTTTCTCAGTGGTCAGGAGACACGTCCTCCAGGAAGGCTTTACTGTCTACCTTGATGGTAAGACGATGGTTCAGGGTGCTTAAGCACTTGGTTTCTCCGGGTGGCTCAGTGCTCAGGCAGATGAGGCTCATAGTTTTCACCCTTGGGTGGTCCTCTTCTCCAGCGACTTGTCCCTAGGCATCCACAGTTGGTTGTGCTCTCTTCTGATTCATCATAGACTCTCTGCTGTGCTTTAGGAAGTACTCCAGGACGCTGACCTAAAACCACCAGGGTTCAGAGTCACATCAGTCACTCTTTCTGAATTATTTGTTTTATTTTATGTGAATGAGTGTTCTGGCTGCATATATGTGTATGTGCAGCACACATACCACTGGTACCTGAGGAGTTCAGAAGAGGATGTCTGATCCCCTGGGACAGGAGTTAGGGATGGTTGTGACCTACTGTGTGGGTGCTGGGAACCAAATCTGGGTCCTCTGAAAAGCAGCAAGTATTCTTAACAACTAAACCATCCTTCTAATGCCTGTACCTTTTTTTTTTCTTTGTTAAAAGTATTAGGCATCATCATGGAATTTTCACACATATGTGCCATTATACTTTGTGCTCCTTCCTCTCCCGCATAGCTCTTCCCTCTGCCCCTCCTCCTCTCTGTTAGCTTCTTCTTCTTTCACACTCCATACATCCCGTCACCCTCTCAATTTTCTAACTTCCTTCATCTCGTCTTCCCCTCTCATGAGCCTCTTTCCAGCTTTGTAACCTGCACATGCACATAGATAAATGCACACAGAGTGTATGCATAATTAATCGGGAAAAAATGCACACAGAAAGGTACGGTTTACACATGCACATATATAAATGCATACAGAATGGTACGATTTGCACATGCACATATATGAATTCACACAGAACGGTTTGCACATGCACATATATGAACGCACACAGAACGGTACAGTTTAAAAGGGCTAATTTTGTGATTTTTTTTTCTGAAATAGGCTTTCACTATGTTGCCCACCCTGGTTTCAAACTCTTGGATTTTACCTATGATGGGACCATGGGCATCTCAGAACCATGGAACCATGTGGCCATCACATCTGGATATATATATACACGTGTGTGTGTGCTTTGCGACATGATTTCTCTGTGTAACACTGGCTGTCCTGGAATTTTTTCTCTAGACCAGGTTGGCCTTGAATTCACAGAGATTCATCTGCCTCTGTCTCATGAGTGCTGGGATTAAAGGCATGGACCATCACAACTCAGCTTGTTTTATTTATTTTTAAGATTATGTGGTCATTTGAATGAAAATGATCTCAAAACTCATATGTTTCAATACTTATTCCCTAGCTGGTGGAATCTGTCGGGGTCCCATGGCAGCCCAGACCATAAATTATTTCTCTGGACCGGACCCCAACATAAACTATCTCTCTGGACAGGCATGGAGGCATGGCTTTATCGGGAGGGAGATTCTCAGAGATCCCTCATGGAATCCTGAGCTCACATCCTGAAAATTCCTCTCGTTTTACTCTCCAAACAGCCTTATATACCAAAACATAAACTGAGGGGGAAATTCATTAGCATTCTGTTTCTTAAGTAACAGGTAAAGGGCTCTTAGTCATGTCCACGTTTACCTGTGTCTCCTCTGTCTCGTCTTCCTGGTCAGTATGCTAGCTCAGTCATGTAGGTTTGAATTAGCATCTCTATTCAGGCATCCTCTAAATTACAGAAAAGGAGCAGAACAACATCCCGATAGCGACAGCCTGTCTGGAAGGTTACATGACTACTTCAGGTACTATCTATGGCCTGAGAGCCTGGCTGTAACACCATGTAGAAATATGGGTCTACAGGAGTTGTTTAAGAAGGATTAGGAGGTGTGGCCTTGTTGAAGGAGGTATGTCATTGTAGGTGGGCTTTGAGGCTTCAAACGTCAAGTGCAATGCCCAGTACACTCTCTACTCCCAGCTTGTGGTTCAGTTGAGATATAAGCTCTCCTTTGTTCCTGCCACCTTGCCTTTGGTCCACTATTGTGAATTCTAACCACCTGGAACACTAAGTCCAGTTATATTCTTTTATAAGTTGCCTTAGTCATGGTGTTTTATCATAGCCATAGACAGGTAACTAATGCAGGCTACTTATTACATTCTAAATTATGTATTTATTTTGTGTATGGGGAATGGTTGTGCCATGTGGCACTCAGAAGACAACTTCTGAGAGTCAGTTCTGCCCTTCCATCATGTGGGTCCTGGAGCTCAAACTTGGATCATCAGATTTGGAAGCAGGCAGCTACCTACTTACTGTGTCCACCCTAAACTCATTATTTATTTGTTTAATTTGGTTTTTGAAAACCGGGTCACTATGTAAACCAGGCTGGCCTTGAACTCACAGAGATCTACCTGCCTCTGCCTCCCGAGTGCTGGGATTAAAGGTGTGCACCACCACTACCCAGTTAAACCTGTTATTTTTATTTTTAAAGAAGATTTTTTTTTTAATTTATGTCTGTGTGTTTCTATGGGTTCATGTGTACCACACGTCTTCAGGAGCCTGAGGGTGCCCAAAGAGGACATCAAATCCCCTGGAACTGGAGCTGTGGGAGGCTGTGAAACACCTTATATGGGTACTGGAAACTGAAATGGAGTCCTCTGCAAGAGCAGGAAGTCTTAGCCGGGCGGTGGTGGCGCACGCCTTTAATCCCAGCACTCGGGAGGCAGAGGCAGGTGGATCTCTGTGAGTTCGAGACCAGCCTGGTCTACAAGAGCTAGTTCCAGGACAGGCTCCAAAACCACAGAACCACAGAGAAACCCTGTCTCAAAAAACCAAAAAAAAAAAAAAAAAAAAGAGCAGGAAGTCTTCTTAATCACTGAATCATCTCTCCAGCCCCACATTTCTATTTTAAAAGAAAGAGGGCTGGGCAGTATTAATCCCAACACCGGGGAAGCAGAGGCGGGCAGATCCCCTAGTTTGAGGCCAACCTGGTCTAAAGAGTGAGTTCCAGGACAGCCAGAGCTACACAAAACAAACCCTGTCTCAAAAAACAAAAAGCAAACGAAAATGGCCTCAACTATATTATAGGAGTTTAGATGTACCATAAATATTTAAGTTGTAAGATAAATATCTGCGTTTTCATTTTGTTAAGCTATTCATTGCTAATATACACACCTTCCCTTGGATAAAATGATAATTTTCTGATGTGTACATATTTAAGATGTCCTTTGGGGATGTAAGCCCTGGTGTAAGTAGGCCACCACAGGAAGTTTGGGCTTCAGCCTCCACACCACCTTTAGTTGGCCCTAGAGGACCAGGCATGTCTCTTACCCATTCTGAGCCCCCGAGTCTTCTATTTAAAAAGAAGATTTCTGTACAAGGATGCTTCAGGTTGGTCCCTCCTCTGTCCACCCTCAATTGGCTAGCAGATGGAGTTCTGGGCTGGCTCCCAACGCCTTACCACCCAGGCCCGGAATGACATTCCTTCAGGTTGAAAGGTCAGCAAGGAAATTATGAGCTGCATGGCTCACAAAGCTGCCATTGTGCCTGGCAAAATCTCTTTGTCTTTCCGATCAATATCCATGCCCCAACCTTGGAAGGGGTGGGCAGCAAGCTTGAGAAGCTGTGGAAACCAGGCAACAGCACGGAGCAATGCTTTAATGACTATTCTCTTGGAAGTCTCCACTATGCAGAGGCATTTCCAGTACTACAAGGGCCTCAGCATAGATGATTCAAAGGCTTTGTCCAGGAACTTGCAGTGAGCAAGTGGCAGAGCTGGGCTTCCTCCACAGTCCTGGGTGCATTCAAACCCTGCAGTTACCCACCGTCCTGTCTCCCATTACCTGCTTTTCATTGTCCACATCTTAGGTACCTCACTCATCACTGTGTTTTCATAGCAAGCAGTCTCATTGTAGTCCTGGGAGGAAGGTCATATTCTCATTGGGAGGGTAAGGGAAGTCTGGGGCAGGCTATTAAGTCAATTGTTCTAGGTCACACGGCTAAGGTATGGCAGAAGCCACACTGGGGAAGGCAATCTGGCGTCCATCTCTCCACTCTGGTTATTATGTGCAGTCCAGGTACACGTTTTTCAATGCAACCTTCATTTTGGAGGCATTATGAAGTATTGCTTGGTTGATTGAAAGGGATTTTAAATGCAATTCTAAGAACTCTGATGTTCAGGTCTGCCTGATGGGCAGCCAGATGGGCAAGCGAGGAGGCCAGAGGAGCCTATGAGATTGGCTTCTGAGGAACAGCCATTGCTGGGCTCAATCCTTTACTTAGAAAGGTATTAGAAATCTGAGTTTTAACTCAGACGGAGGAGGTAGTTTGTTGGTAGAGCGCTTGCTCAGGAAGCTGAAGACTGTACTTCTGTATTGAATTGTTTGCAACCTGCAATCCCCTGCCGTGTGTGTGTGTGTGTGTGTGTGTGTGTGTGTGTGTGTGCATTCTTGCAATGTGACCAGCTGCTTCAGGCTTCTGCCATCATGACTTCCCATGATGCAAATGCTGTGACGTAGAAGCAATGTACTTTACTGTACAGCTAGTATAGTGTCAGGTATAGAAATCAAGACACAAAGAATTAAAACAAAGTTGAGTTTAAAAAAAAATCACTGATTCTGACTTAGCTATCTCAGAGAGAGGGAGGCTCAGAGGAAAAAAAAGCCTCAATTCACATTACATGTTAAATAAGAAACAGAGGAGGTGAGGCACTGTCCCCTGATGCCTAGGCCTGTGACTTTTCTCTCAGTCCAGTTCCTTTCCGTACGTACCACCTCCACCTGTCTTCACCAGCCCCTGGAGCAATGCCGGGGGTCGGAGGTGGGGGTGGGGAGCGTTACAAAGACTTGACCGTCCTTCAGCACTCCGCCTGCCAGCTTTGGTCTCATTTTCTCACCTCCACCTGCCTGTGCTGCCCCCTACCGTGATACTTCTGAACTGCAGGAACCGAAAGTTTGAGTGTCCTCCGGAGCTCCGGCGAGGTTCTCACCATTTTCAGAGAAAAGTGGCTCTAAAGCAATGCCTCTCCACGGAAGCTCCTACATATTTATGAATTCAGTTGAGTTATAGATCTTCAAGGATCAGGAGAGAGAAATCTTACATCTTCATCCACTGGCAAATCTGTGTCCCCCATGGGCTGACTTCCCCAGTCTTTGGAAGAAGGCGTAGACTAGACCCAGAGCCATCAGGGATGGCACATGACAACTTCTTCCTGAGCACTCGCTGTGTGCCAGAAGAATCTTCAGTGCTTTCTCTTTCAGATTCCAGAGCTAGTCTATGAAGCAGATTCTAGCACTTCCCATGTCATACATGGGTAAACCAAGGTACACTGATGTTTGCTCATGGTCATATAGATGGCTAGGGACAGAGTTGACCGGACTGTCCTAAACTGCAGAACAACCAGGAGGCATGCCAGCATATTGCTGAACAGACTCTTGAAACATACATCACGTGAGGGTCTGGTACTTATCAAAAGAAATGTTTGTAGAGATCAAAGTCAAACAACCCCAACAGAGCTTTGAAAATTGTGCCTTTGGTGTAAAGAAAGCAAAGCTGCAGAGGGGGAAGTGTCCACAGCAGGGTGGTGGAAGTGGCCACGGCAGGGCGATGGCTGGCAGCCCGGTTCCCTGCCAGGCCAAGCCTCAGCACTAATCCCAGGGGGTTCATCTGACGCTCACATCTGGGCCTCGGATAGTTTTATTTTTTCATTTTCTTCTGAAGCTTGGCTGGAGGCTTTAGAGTTAGGGAGGAGAAAGGAGCCATGACCCACAGCAATAGGGTGACGCCACCGTGGTTTGCCTAGGACTTTCTCAGTTTTAGCATTGAGTGTGTGTGATACTGAGAATCCTCTCAGTGCCAGAAAAACTAGGTGACTGGGCACCCTGCACCAGAGGCTAGGGGACTGCCATCCTCCTAAGACTCTGCTAAACTGGTGGAGGTAGGTTGGAACATTCACTGCTTGCATGATCTAGTGCTCGTCTCTAGACCTTAATGTTGACATCCCCGAGACAAGGCCACTGGCTTCAGAGCTCATACATTCCATGGTTTATGAGTCCATGTCTTGCTGACCTAATTAAGGGCAGTTTTGGTCCCCTGCCTATGTTGCTGCCTCCACAGGGGAAGTGCTGAAAATTCATTTGGGACAACTAGATCCCTGCAGAAGTGACCTCATAAAGACACCAACACACGCAGACACACACACACACACACACACACACACACACACACACACATTTCTCAGCTCATGAAACGTGTCACTTGGGAGATCCATGTCAACAGCAGAAGGGCCCCTCCCCAGCCCCCACCTCAGAGAACCGAGAGCTGGTTGGCAGCTCCCTGTTGACTTGACATCTTAATCAGGAAAGGAAGAGCAGAGACAGAATGTGGAAAGGTCAGAAGACACAGCCACACACATTTCCGTTTTCATGAGGAACCTTGGACGCTGCTTCAGGCCCAACAGTGCTGTGGAGGGGGCGACGAACAAATCAGATTGGACTAACAGAAGCTTCTACTCAATGAAAGAAGGTGAGCCTGCCCCCTGAGAGACAGAACCACTCAGTACCTGAGGGGAAGACAACTCCTGACCCCAGATGTGGGGGAAGTTCAGATGAACGACAGCTGGCCAGCACGGGCTGGAAACTCTTTTTTCAGTCAGACCTCTGAGTGTTTCATTTACTGATTTATTTTTGAGGCAGGGTTTCACGTTTCTCAGGCTGACCTTGAAGTTGCTATGAGTCAACGATGGGGCTCACAAGTGTCCACCATCACGCCCTTTTATGCAGTGCTGGGGTCAAAACCAGAGCTTCAAACATGCTAGGCAACCACTCTAGCCACTGAGCTATACCCACAGTCTCTCTCAGGGAGAGACATGCTTGGAGAGGCCGGAAAGAGGGAAAGGGATTCTAAGATGTACAGGCAGGGGATGGCCTGCAGGACAGAATAAGCAAGAGGTCGTGGAGGCACAAGACATGCCCATTCTAGCAGGATGTGGGTCTGGCACTCCAGGGAGATATAGCAGCATGAGTGGACATGTTTGGGGTACACGGCATGAGAGGGTTGGCTAGGAAGACTGTAGTCACACAGAGGCATGGGAGAAGCGAAGTATTCTGGGCTTTGTCCTGCAAGGTCTTGGTTATCAAGCAGCCAAACAGGGTGTAATGGATTAAATAAAAATGCTGCGGATCCCCGAGGGGCTCAGAGGCAGAAATGCTGCAGGTCCCCAAGCGGCGGCAGTGGGCAGCTGGTCCTGAGAGCAGCCAGTCCCAGGTAGGGATGGTGCAGTTCCCAAGCTGGCCCTGAATTCACAAGAGATCGTCTGCCACTGCCTCCCGAGTGCTGGCATTAAAACCATACACCACCATGCCTCTGCCTTCCAAGTGCTGTGATTAAAGGTGCGTGCTCCCACTGCCTGGCATAAACTCTTATTTCTGATTTAAGAGCTTGCAGCTCCTAGACATATCAAATGTTCAGTTGGGAGGGAAGCCTTGATCTTAGGTCTTAAGGTAGGACCTAACTCAGAGGATGGGTTGCAGAAAGATAAAGAAGTTTGGTTGGAACATGAATTTCATTGGCAGGTCTTTCAGTAGATTTTGGTCTAGCCCTCTGAGTCTCCCGAAAGGACATGTGTTGAAAATGCACAGGAATGGAGGTTCTGTTTTCGTATAAGAAGCAAGCCTTTCCTACCACAGAAAGGACTGAAGGTAGCTGTCCTCAGATGCACTTGGGGAGCAGGGGTGATACCTACTGCTGAGGCACACATTGTGCAGATAGATGCGAACTTTATGCTCCACATGTTCCATATCAGCTCCAAGGTCTCCAGGTTAAAAGGGATTGCTGAAATGCCAGTGGTTCTCAGCCTTCCTAAATGGCTAATGTGGCCCTTCAATACAGTTCCTCGTGTTGTGGTGACCCCCAACTATAAAGTTTTTTGTTTTGTTTTGTTTTGTTTTTTTGGTTTTTCTGAGACAGGGTTTCTCTGTGGTTTTGGAGTCTGTCCTGGAACTAGCTTTTGTAGTAGACCAGGCTGGTCTCGAACTCACAGAGATCCGCCTGCCTCTGCCTCCCGAGTGCTGGGATTAAAGGCATGTGCCACCACCGCCCGGCCTAAAGTTATTTTTGTTGTTGCTTCATAACTATAATGTTTGCTAGTATTATGAATCGTAATGTAAATAGCTGTTTTCCAATGTGAAAGAGTCCTTTGACCCCTAAAGGGGTCATGACCCATAGGTTGAGGACCACTGTTCAACATCCTGCCAGATGCATTAATTTAACCTTCAGCAATGCATGTGACCAATCAGACCCTGCTAGAATACATACTAGGACAGGAAACTTCTTTCCTCATGAGCCCCAGGTGTAGGAAATCCGGAAAGATCTTGCCTAGTGCCATAGCTAGGGGCTGAAACCTGTTACTACCTGTCCCAGTTCCTGTTACCTGTGGCTTACTAAGCCACTGGTGCTCCACCCAGCCTGGAGACAAGATGACCAGTTCACCCCATTCTCCAAGCTGTAAGGCATCAAGACCTTTGATTGCCTTCATGGCTTCCTTTTCTGCAGCATTTAGCATGCTCAGGAATAGTGCTGATACTGTTTTGGATCAGCCATGCCTCAGGGATCTGGAGGAGATGAAAGGCAAACTGCCTTTAAAGATAACAGGGTCAAAATTCAGTGTACAAAAAAAATGTAATTTAAAAAAAGATTAAAAATTCTGAAATCGGGGATGGAGAGGTGGTTCAGAGGTTAAGCACACTGGCTGCTCTTCCAGAGGTCCTGAGTTGAATCCCCAGCAACCACATGATGGCTCATAACCATCTGTAATGAGATCTGGTACCTTCTTCTGGTATGGAGGTGTACATGCAGGAGGAATATTGTATACATAATAAATAAATCTTAAAGAGCAAAACAAACAAACAAGAAAAAACTCTGAAATCTTCAGCCATTCACAGGGCTTCTTGAGCCCATGGGTCCTCAACTCTAGTCTCTTAAATAGGGCTCAGACCTCCCCTTTTGCAGCTCCTTTGCGAAATTGAAGGGAATAGAGTAGGAGGCAGGACTATGAAGGCAGTGAGTGAGCTCAGAGTTTCCAGAGGCTGTACCAGGAATTGATAGGGCCAGGCATGCAAGTTCCCTTGGTTAGCTTATCCTCGCTGCTCTCTGTAGGGGGTCAGGAAAGGAGGAATTCACCCTGCCTCACACAGAAGGCAGGAGGCAAAAACCCATTTTAAGTTATCTCTACCAACTAGCCATTCACATTTCTCCAAGAGACCCTAGAATGCTGGTTCTGAAGTCATCCAACCCCAAATGGCCCGATCTGCTGAGCGCTCTGATAATAGCAAGCATCTGGTAGGTCTTATTGCATTTCTGGCTTAGGCCTAGTTGGAGAACAACGGTACTGGGACCCAGTTGTCAGAGTCAACTTACAGGTTTCAGGGATTCCCTGGACTCACACACAATTCTCTCTTGCCCTGGCAAAAGTCGGGCATAGCAGGCAGTTCAAGGTAGCTCTGGGAAAACCAGGTAGAAGGAGACAAGAAAGAGGTGGGCCTGTGCTGGCAAGTAGCTTCCGTCTCACGGCTTGCCATTTAGTTGGTGAACACCAGCTTCTGGTCTGCCCCAGACCCTTGGTTAAGCGGGTAGCAGAGCACAGGGCCAGCAGCCAGCACAGAGTGATTCTGAATGGATCAGGGCAGGGCGCTTGACTGCCAACAAGGAGGTCTAACAGCAGCCCTGAGCAGGTTTCAAGCAGAGCCAGAGGCAGCAGGAAGGCAATTGTCATCGTTTGCAGGTGACAGTATCTTTTGGCCAACCATTTGGGAACACCATTGTGGGAGCACAACAGATACAAAGGCCCACTCCCCACTTTAGTCAGTGGTGCTGTGCCCAGAATAAGCTAGCTGTGCTTGGCCTGGGTTTGGTGCACAAGTCACCATACAATAGCGAATCACGTTCACTGTGCCGGCATGAAGCTCCCGGCACGCGTGTTGAGTACGACTCTAAGCAAAACCTTGTAAACGGATCTTCGGAAGGACCTGCTGAAGACCAGAAGGGCGGCACCAGTGTGAACTGCAGGCTGGTGGCTGCCAGGTTGAGTAGGAAATAATTGAACAGTGAGTTACATCGCTCCACCAGCCTGTGGCCCACTAGCTGAACAATGCAGAGGGTCTTCTAGGTCCTAGCGGTCAGCATCAGAACTACTAGGGCCTGTTACTGCTTCTAGGCTCTCTGAACTGCAGGGACTCCAGGTGCAGAGGCGGCTGACAAGAGGAAGTAGCCTCCCATCACCCAATATCTTCTAGCCCGCAGCATATTAGTATGATCCTAAGGTTGCCTTTGGCGGATGTCATCGTCATTGGGATTCTGTTGCTGCCTGCTGGGGAGCGGTAACAAAATGAGTAGAGTCTGTATTACTTTGCCCCAGCTCATTTTAGGAGTTGGAAAGCGGCTCCCCTGTCCGCTGCGCACATAAGGACCATTCCAAGTGCCTTCAAGTGTGTCTCTGTCAGCTGATTCTTCGCTCCTTATCGTGCTGGGAACTGGGAAGCTTCTGCCACTGAATTTGGGACCCAGAAAAACCAGGCAGAGCAAACATTTGAGAGGCATGGCATGTTCAGCCTCCTCTAGATTGGCATATTCCCAAGCAGCTGATCGGGAAGGGTCAAGGAATTCTGTCTCTGAAGGCAGGGACCCTTCCATCTCCATGACGGGTCTGAGAACCACAAAGGTGGAGGGTAGCTGTTCAAGTTCAGACTCAAGGGGCTGGCAAGACCCTCTGCCTTCCAACTTTGCTTTCTTGTTCCTGCCTTTACCTCTGTTTCCCAGTCTAGATAGAACTCCTCTTCCTCTTCCCTAGCCATGGCACCTCCCACCATACTCTCCTCTTATTCCATTTTCCAAATATCTGTGAACAGGGGCAGTCTCGGAAGGAGACATCGGACAGTTCTAAGACTTCCTTCTAACTTCCACACCAGTTCATTCCTGGCTTGATTCACACTGACTGGTCCTACTGACCCTCAAGTGAGCAGCTCAAGCATTTCCTATCCCCGGGGTCTTTGTGCTGTTGCAGATCTCTACTCAGAGGGCCTTCCTCCAGTTTACCCGAGGACTGACTTTTCTACTTCAGCTCTGTGATCAAAAGTCTCCCTTGACCTTTCAACTATGTCACCTAACCATGAGTGTGCTGTAATTTCCATCCATTCATGTGCACACAGTATAGTTGGTAACCATAGTCCTCACTTCTAACTGTAGCCCCTGGTTGTGGTTCTGCTTTTCAGTATCTACTCCAAATGTGTGGAACTCATCAGGTCACGGTGTGTAGCAGATCATCCTTCCTCATTACTGTGTCATTTCCCTCTTCCTCGTTTCCTTCTCAGAGTGCTTGGGAATTGAACCTAAAGCCTCAGACATACTAGGCAAATGCTCCTTCGCGGAGCCACATCTCCAGCCCTCATCCTGTGGTTTTTGTTATGACGCTCATCACAGAATCTGTGCATGGATTGGTATGTTTATTCTGCCTATCCCCACTGGAACGTTAGACCCATGAAAGCAGGTCCTGCGTTCATCTGGTGCTCAGCGAGGAAGTGGTGGTGAAGGCCCACAGGCTGTTCTACACATGACATTTGACTGCATTGTGATGGAGACAGTCCTAGTTGGCTGTGGTTGCCAACTTGCCCACCCTAGAGTCACCTGGGAAGAGGGACTAGCAATTAAAAAAAAATAGCCTCCCTGAAATTGGCCCATGATCATGTCTCTGAGGCATTTTCTTAATTGCTAATTATTGATGTAGAAGGGTCCAGTGCTTTGTGGAAGGTACCATCCCTAGGTAGGTGGGCCTGGACTGTACAAGAAAAGTAGCTAAGCAAGCCAGGGGAAGTGAGCCAGGAAGCAGCTTCCTCATGGGTCCTGGTTCCATCTACCTTAAGTTCCTGCCTTTGTTTCCCTCAATGACGAACTAATGTGTAGATCCAAATAAACCCTTTCTCCTTGGAGTTGCTTTTGGTCATGGTGTTTATCATGGTAACAGAAGCAAACTGGATAGAAATTGGTACCAGGAAATGGGGTGTAATGTACATGTAGGTTGTTCTGAGGTTGGATTGTGTAGAGCTTTCGGGGGGGGGGGGGAGCTATTGATTGCTCAGGGTTTTAAGGGTTGTTCTGTGTGGACCTGGAAAAAAATGTTGAGAGACTGTGAAGTTTGAAAGTTCCTCAAAGAATTCACCAGGGCCATTTATGTCATATTTTGGATTAAGCACCCACGGAAGTGAAACCTTTGCTTCAATGGGTTGATAGACACTGGTTAGCTGAGGCCGAAAAATCAGCTGTAATTAATAAGAGACCAGCATCATTCATTCGTGTGAAATCTTCTGGGAAGTGTGTTTTCCCAGGATCAACACACAGAAGCTATGTTCCAATGTGTATATGTGGTGGTGGTGGTGGGGCTGCGTATCAAAATGGCAGAAGAACTTGGCAAATAATGTATGAGTACCATATGGTACTGGTTTTGAAGGCTGAACGGGTCATAGAATGAAGCTAGGGTTTGGCACTCTGAAACAGGTCAGAGCCTCCTTGAGGAGTCCCAGGAGAGGCCATTGCTGAAGGTGCAGCTTCAGGTATAGAAGAGATTTCTAGGAAACTAGAACAACCACCAAGGAGAGTGGTGGGTGCAGTGTAGAGAGAGCCCTCTTGAGCCTAGGAGACAAGCTGTGTGTGCTGTGGCTAGCAGACCTGGACAGGTTAGGTTGCCCAAGCCCTTGAAAGCCCAGAAGTTCATGAGTGAGTCTTGGAAGCCAGACACTCAATGTAGTTACACCAAGGGATTTTGGTTTTGCTTTTCTCTGTAACTGTGTCCTGATTTTCCCCTCTTGGAATAAGAAAGTATATAATTTGTTTTTTCCCCTCCATTTTACAGTAGCCCACAGTTAAGAGACCTTGAATTATTTTTAAAAGATTTTTATTATTTTAAGTTATATGTAAGTATGCCTGCCTACACATGAATGTGGGTGCCCTTGAAGACCAGAGGAGACCTTGGATTCCCTTAGAGCTGGAGTTTAGATTGTTGTAAGCCACCTGGCCTGGATGCTGGGAACTGAACTTGGATCCTCTGGAAGGGCAGCAACTACTCTTAACCACTGAGACATTTCTCTGGCCCTGAGACTTTGAACTTTTTACATCGTTGAAAGTTCTTAAAGACTATGGAACTTTTAAAGTTGTGCTGCATTTTGTATTATTATATTAACAGGGAATTTGGGGAATAAGCAAGAAAGGAAAGGTTATGGTGTAAAGACGTGTGTGTGTCAACGTGGATAAAGGTGAAAGGTGATAGTTAGCTTCAGCTGCCAATTTGACACAATCTAGAGTCCCCTGGGAACAGGGAACCTCAGCTGAAGTATTACCATGATCTGATTGGTTTGTGGCTATGTCTGTGAAGCATTTTCTTAATTGCTAATTGATGGGGGGGGCGCTAGTCTCCCACTAGGCAGGTGGTCCTGCACTGTGTAAGAGAAGTAGTAGCTAAGGAAGCTACCGGACGAGTCAGTAAGCAACATCCCTTTGTAGTTTTGGCTGCAATCTCCTGCCTTTAATTTCCTCGATTACTTTTTTTGGTGATCTCGAAGCCAACTAAATAAGCAAATAAATCCTCTCCTCCCTCAGGTTACTTTTGGTTGGGGTGCTTATTTCAGCCATGGAGGAGGAAACCAGGACAGAGATCAAGCTGGGCCAGCCTCATTCTTAGCCTCAGGACTTGACAGATCATAGAGAGCTCAGCAGGCGGTACTGGGACAGAGGCCAACTGGAAGAGTTTGGGGCTGGGCAGTGAAGATGTGTCCTGCACCACTTGTGGGTGAATCCTGGCTGTGAAGACAGAGGCTCTGGCTGGGACCCAGGAGGCTAGAGTCACTAGGTAGGGCACTGGACCTCACAAGGGCAGATGAGCCAAGGGATGTCATGGAGATAGTTGTTGGGGCCAAGGAAGGGGACAGCACTGAGGCTAAGGTGCTGAGGGGCTTTAATGGAAGGCTGCCCCTCTCCCCAAGCAACGCATCCACAATACGCTAGGCTGCTCAGAACCACCATCTTTTCCAACACTCAGGGACACACAGTGAGCAGAAAATGTGATCCGCATGGACTCAGAGGGAAACTGAGGCTCAGATAGTGTGCTTACTGAGGATGTAGCCCACTAGTACAACATTTCCTTAGTGTACTGAAAGGGCTTTGGGTTCAGGGGAGACAGAGACAGGCAGGGGCCGGGGAGGAGAGAGAGCAAACAGGGATGTGCTAGTTCCCCTAGGGAGTCTGAATCTGACTACTGATCTCTCAAAGCTGAACAAGGGGATTCACCTAGGAGGAGGTGGCTAATGATGGAAAAGGGATGCAGGCTTTTTTGTTTTATTTTTATTATTATCGTGCATGTGTGAATGTGTGTGTGTGAGGGGCATGTAAGGACAACAGTCTATCACTAAGGCATATCCCCAGCTCAACCATTTTGCTTTAAATCTTTGCTTTTATTATTACACACCATAGAACATTCCCACAAATAGCTCTGTGTATATCACACAGCCAGTGCTGGGCTTTCCCTTGGGGATAATCTCTCCACTGTGAGATTACAGATGACTGTGTCAAAGGGCAGTAAGTTCTTTTGGGTTCATTCTGCATACCCCCGCCCCTGTCCCCACTCTCCATTCCCTGTCCCAGTCTGGGCCTGTCCCTTGTTTTGCTGACCTTGAATGATTACAGAATGATCAAGACAGCATTTCCCAGAAGCCCTGAAGAACTCAAGGGTTGAAAGGCAAAGGACAGTAGTCCAAGGCCACGGTGGAGAAGCTGGACTGGCTCAGGGGCTGTCTTCAGATTGCACCCTGTCTTCCTGAAGAGCAGTTTTGTAAGCGTGTGTGTGTGTGTGTGTGTGTGTGTGTGTGTGTGTGTGTGTGTGATGCTTTTCAGCTGATATGTCTCAAAGACTCAGACTGTTCTTTTCCTGTTTAACTTTTTAATTTTTTTTGAAGACAGGGTTTCTCTGTGTAGCTTTGGAGCCTGTCTTAGCACTTGCTCTGCAGACCAGGCTGGCCTTGAACTCTCAGAGATCTACCTGCCTCTGATTCCCAAGTGCGGGATTAAAGTGTGTGCCACTACCACCTGCTTCTATTTAACTTTCCTTATATAAAATAATACAAAAAAGAGTTACATTGAAATCTTTTTTTCTTTTAAAAATATGTCCATGCGCCGGGCGATGGTGGCACACGCCTTTAATCCCAGCACTCTGGAGGCAGAGGCAGGCGGATCTCTGTGAGTTCGAGACCAGCCTGGTCTACAAGAGCTAGTTCCAGGACAGGCTCCAAAGCCACAGAGAAACCCTGTCTCGAAAAACCAAAAAAACAAACAAACAAAAAAAAATATGTCCATGTCTTTAAGTCACACACACACATATATAGTATACATATGTGTGTGTATATGTATATGGGAGAGATGGTTCAATGGGTAATACCATTTTTGCAGAGGACTTGGGCTCGGTTCTCAGCACCCACATGGTGACTCAAAACTACCCATAACTATACTTCCAAGGGATCCAATGCCGCCTTCTGACCTCTGTGGGCACCAAGCCAAACACTCATGTACATCACATAACCAAAAATGTATTTAAATAATATACTATATAAATTCAATGTGCGTACTTATACATGGGTACATGTTCATGTGTGTGGGTATTCATGGAGATCCGAGGTTGGCTAGCTGTAAAGATCTTCCTGTCTCCTACCCCTATCCCGGTGCTGCAATCATAGTCATATGCCAGCATGCCTGGCTTTTCGTGTTGGTGATGGAAATCTGAACCCCATGTTTGCACAGCAAATACTTTGCAGGTTGAGCCATCTCTCCAGTCCATATTTTTTTCATAATAATTTATTTAACTTTATTTTATGTGATTTGGTGTGAAGGTATCAGAGCCCCAGAAACTGGAGTTACAGACAGTTGTTAGCTGTCATGTGGGTGCTGGGAATAAACCCGGGTCCTCTAGAAGAACAGTCAGTGCTCTTAACTGCTGAGCCATCTCTCCAGCACCCCCCCCCTTTTTTCCGAGACAGTGTTTCTCTGTAGCTTTGGAGCCTGTCCTGGAACTAGCTCTTGTAGACCAGGCTGATCCTGAACTCACAGAGATTCGCCTGCCTCTGCCTCCCGAGTGCTGGGATTAAAGGCGTGCACCACCACTGCCCAGTCCTAGTCCATATTTTTAAATCGCGCGCGCGTGTGTGTGTCTGTGTGTGTGTGTGTGTGCGCGCGCGCGCATACAGGTGCATGTCCATGTGTGTGGAGGCCAGAGGACAACCTTAGGAGTCATCCTTAGGAATGCAATTCACTTCTTTTGAGAAAGGGTTTCTCATTGGCCTGGAACTCACCAATTAGGCTAGAATAGCTGGCCAGAAAGCCCTTAGGATCCCTCTCTGCCTCTTCAGTGATGGGATTAAAAGTGCTTGTTATCAAATGGGATGCTGGGGCTCTAGTTTAGATCCTCATGTTTGTGAGGCAACCACATGATTGACTGAGTCATCTCCCCAGCCCCTTGGTGTTTTGAGATAGAGGTTCATGTAGTGGAGACTGGTCCTGAAAATCTGATCCTGCTGTCCTGGGATTATAAGTGTGTGTGACTATACCTAGCTCACTCTGCTTCTGTTAACCATGAATATGTATTATTTTATGTAATTCAAGTTAAATAGCAGCAGCAGCAGAAGACGAAGAAGAAGAAGAAGAAGAAGAAGAAGAAGAAGAAGAAGAAGAAGAAGAAGAAGAAGAAGAAGAAGAAAACTTTTGCAAGCTAGATACAACAGAAAAGCTCCCTGACTGTGACTGTTTGGCTTTGCATTCTTTCATTTCTGGCAAGAATATACATTTCTCAAATGTTTCTGCACCATCTGTGTTTTCTCGAAGCTCTCTAGCCAAAGAATAGGGTAATGGCTGTGACCCTTTGACCTGCAGGTTGTGAGCTCTACCTTTAAGGTCCAGCCCTGCTGTTTATTAACAACTAACCAAATGACAGTGCTTGTCTTTTTTCGTTTATAGAGTGGAGGTAGTAACAGCCTCCCTCGTAGAGGTAGACCATCCCCGTGATTAATCAGTCTTTTCATAAGCACCCAAGTGACTGTGAAGGACTGAAAGAACACTTCAATTAGACCTGGAGTAGCTAGGTGTCCTGCGTGGACATAGAGGAACTCCGGGGCTGACAGGTTAAATAGCAGGAGTATGTTGCCCTAGTCTTTCAGCAGGACTGCTACCCACAGAGTGCTCCAGCAGGCAAAACCCCAGATATTGAGGTTGGTGTGGTAGTATGTTCCTTTAATCCCAGAACTTGGGAGGCAGAGGCAGAGGCAGAGGCAGGCAGATCTCTGTGAGTTCAAGACCACCCTGGTCTGAAAAGCAAGCTCCAGATCACCTATGGCTATATAGAGAGACCTATCTAAAAACTAAACAAAATAAAACAAAATCCAAGATAACAGAGCTTTCCTGTAAGTCTCCCCAGACTGAATTCTAACTAAAAATGATTGTTTTCAGCAAACCACTGTGATTATATAGTTCCAACACTAAATTATTTTAAATATTTTAATTTTTATTTTATGTGTACGAATGCTTGCCTGCTTGTATGTGTACTATATGCATTCAGTGCTCACATAGGCCAGAGGAGGGTGTCAGATTCCCTGGAACTGGAGTACAGAACAGTTGTAAGGGGCCATATGGGGTCTGGTTAACTGGAAGAGCTTCCAAGTGCTCTTAACTGCTGAGCCATCTCTCCACCCTCTCGACTTGGTCTTAATGGAAACAATAACTCTGCTTTTGTGATTTGGGCTTACTTACTTAATTGAGTTTCATAATTATGATAATAGGAACCATTGTAGTAGCCAGTTTGGGAACAAACCAGGGAACTCTTAGAAAGTCTGCAATTCTTTTGGTGGGAAAGGAATGTAGAGGGCTTAGACTCCACTGCTTAAAGTGTTCACCGATCAACCCCAGATTTGAGCAAACACAGATTCCTTTTTTTTAAAACAGATTTTTATTCCGAAGATTTTTTTTTCTTTTTTTTTAATATTTATTTATTTATTATGTATACAATGTTCTGTCTGTGTGTATGCCTGCTGGCCAGAAGAGGGCACCAGACCTCATTACAGATGGTTGTGAGCCACCATGTGGTTGCCGGGAATTGAACTCAGGACCTTTGGAAGAGCAGGCACTGCTCTTAACCTCTGAGCCAGCTCTCCAGCCCTATTCCGTAGATTTTGAGAGGACCTAAGAACCATCTCGTATTTACAAAGCTATTAGGTGATGTCCCAAGACCAAGACCAAATGACCACTCTTTCTATAGCCAGAGTGTCTCCTTCTAGTACTGGCAAGTCAGCACACTGTGGATACTGGACCAGATATTTTACCAGGAGTATGGTGAACATATGGTGAATGGGGTTGCCAGGGCATCTCGAACTAAAAGCAGGAAACAGAGAGAGTGAACTCAAACGGTGTGAAATCTCAAAGCCTGCCCCCAGACACACACTTGCTCCATCATGGTTGTACCCCCTAAGCCACCCACACAGGGCCACATACTGGGGGCCAAACATTAAAATGCCTGGACCATGAGGGACATCTTATTAAACTATCACTACCCACCATGCTCAGCTAAGCCGACCTGGGTCTTGAACAAAACCACAACCTAAATTTTCCATGCATTCCACTATTCTATGGAGTTCACTTGAGAAAATACTGCTCATGAATCCAGCTCAGGAAAGCAGCTGGGATAGGCCAGGTCTTTGAAGTCTTTTCTTTATAATAATCAGGTATTACTATTGGTCATTCTAATGGTTCCCACTTAACCCTTTGTGGACTTCTTTATAGACTTCAAGTAATCTCCA
>NW_004949110.1:869520-870199 GCF_000317375.1 Microtus ochrogaster
TTTTGTTTTTTGAAATACCCCCAAGGAGCTCTGACTTCCTGTTCTAATCTGCACTGGTGGTCCCCGCAGCTGTAATCCTTGAACTTCCCTTGATTATTATAATAGAAACTCATTCTACCTTACATTGTGTTAGATCATCCATTTCCTTTCCTTTCCCTTTCCGGTTTTTTGAGAGAGGATTTCTTTGTGTAGCCTTGGTTATCCTAGAACCCCTCTGGCCTCAAACTGCTGGAGATCCCCCTGCCTTTGCCTCTAGCGTTAAAGGCGTGCCCCACCACCAGCTGGTTCATCCATTTCTTAGTTCCTTGGTATTTAACTTTTTAAATCTTACTTCTTCATTTTGGTAGCGTTCATGACCCCTTCAGTTTCTGAGAAGGGTGCAGAGAAAGTGAATGCTTTGAGATCTTTCGTGCCTTAAAATGACCTATGCCACATTCCCACACTTGACTGAGGAATTAGGAGCCGGAAAACCACTGCTCCTCAAATTCGGAAGGCTTTTTTTTTTTTTTTTGTTGGCTTTTCGTTTGTGTCCTGGATGGAGTGAACTCCAGGGCCATTCTAATTACACTCTCCTTCCCTTTCTGAAAACTCTGAGAAAAAACTTCCTCTAACAGTAAGCAAATCCATGAGCTTCTCCCTACAGATTTTACTGTTTATTTCATCTTTAAAATATTCTTCC
>NW_004949110.1:870319-873151 GCF_000317375.1 Microtus ochrogaster
GAGACCAGCCTGGTCTACAAGAGCTAGTTCCAGGACAGGCTCCAAAGCTACAGAGAAACCCTGTCTCCAAAACAAAACAAAACAACAAAAAAATATTCTTCCTCATCCCAGATTATAAAAGCAACTCCATCTGAAATGTTCGGAACAGTAATTTCATAAGCAGTCTCGTGTTATGTTTATTCATTTAAGCCCCAGTGCAGGCAGTACAAATGAAGATTTGTTAGATAAATGATGGAGCGAAATGACTTAGTGATTAAAAGAAAGAAAAAGAAAAGTGGCCTATGCAATCCATTCATCCAGCCCTTTCTTACAAGCAATGACTGTGGCTTTCCAATGTCAAAACAAGCACTGTCATTATAAAAATTAATACAATACACAAGACAATTGTTTCAAGGCTCTTTTACCAATGATTTATCCGTAGCACTAAATAGTACAATAGAAAAGCGTAAAATGCTTTCAAACCATTTCCAGACATGAGCCCGTGGAACATCCATTGCTGAAACAATGGCATAAAAATGAAGAAAAACATAGCTTAAAACAGAAAAGTCGCTAAGGCAATAACTATCCTGGGGGACTAGGGGCAGTCTCAAAGACAGTCATACTGTACTGGTGTAGGCTCTGCAGGCAGGGTGTGCAGTCTCCCATCTGACCTATGGTTTTTCTGTCAGACAATGTTCTGACATCCTACTGGGTGGCAGTCCACCAGATACAGCTCCCAGCTTCTGAGAGTTCATTGGCCAGAGGCGAGGACAATATTTAACTGCATGGTAGCCATTACTAAAGATTCCTTTGAAAGCCAGCAGGGCTCTTGGCGATTGGCACTTACACCATCAACCAAGACATTGCTTGATTCCTAGCGAAGGACAAATGATCCACCTCCCGCACACCTTGCTGTCCGACAAAGTGAAAGGCTTTAAAAGGCAAACCCTTCAAGAAATAGATCTCTAAATGGCAGATCAGTGGTGGAAACCTGAAGGGTAGCGGTGTGGAGTGGTTGGGATCTGGACACTGGGATTAGGTCAGTCCACTCTTTGAGACCAACAAAGATGGACATGAGACAAAGGACCCAGCCTCTCCATGCGTCACTCCACCTCTAGGCCAAGGATAATAGTATCTACTTTCTATTGAGAGGAATATTACTCGTAACGAACGCTGCATGGAAGACACATGCAGGCACTTACTCATCATTCTTGGTGTCCATGGCAACTGAAAGGCAGACCCCAGTCTCCAGCCTTTGTCCTCTCAGCTGACCGATGGCTCCAACATCTCAATGTGCACAGTAAGATAAGGCCCTGTCATTGGCATTGCCATTTACAGTAAAGCAGGCCATCCTTCTAGTCTGCAGTGGTAAGTAGGGCTGCTGCCCTAGCATCGGAAGGCTGCAGCCCTCTACAGGGTGGGAATAGATTGAGAACATCTGTGTCTCCAGGACTTCCAGAACAATGGCTAATTAGGCCCAAGGTAGCAGCTCATATCCTGTCCCAGGCCAGTCATCCTAAGCAATTCTAAGGCCAACACATGTTCCTCTCCTGTCAGGGGCTTTTTTTTGGGATGTCTTTGTTCAGCAATTGGAACTGAACCAACATTTCCAATGATTTTGCAAATTTTCAACAACAACAACAACAACATGCTATCTTAAATTTATCAATACCTGTCTATCAAAGCTAGAAATGCATACAACCAGGGCTAGAGAAATGGCCCAGCAGTTAAGGGTATTGGCAGTGCCTGGAGGTTGTGGCCTTTAATCCCAGCATTCAGTAGGCAGAAGCAGGCAGATCTCTGTGACATAGAGGCCAGCTTGGTCTATAAGAGCTAGTTTCAGGGTTTCAGAACAGGCCTCAAAGTTACAGAGAAACCCCGTCTCAAATATATATATATATATATATTGACTGCTATCTATAACTCCAGTTCCAGGGGATCAAATGTCCTATTCTGGCCTCTGTGGGCACTGCAAGCATGGTACAGAGACACACATGCAAGTAAAACACTCATACACAAACAAAAATAAATTCAATAAGGAAAAAATGCATATAACCTATCTGACCATGACTGCATATGCCTGTAATTCCAGCATTCAGGAAGCAGAGACAGGAGATACAGGAGTTTGAGGTTAGTGTTGGCTACAGATAGAGTTCGTAGCTAGCCTGGTTTACATAAGATCCTGTCTCAAAACACACACACAACCTGGGCTCTCATGCATGCCAGATAAGTGTTCTACTACTGAACGACAAGCCTCCCCAGACCAAAAACCTATATTATCAAAGACAAGCCAGGTAGTAGTTGTGCACGCCTTTAATCCCAGTACTTGGGAGGCAGAGGCAGGTGGATCTCTGTGAGTTTGAGGGCAACCTGGTCTACAGAGTGAGTTCCCAGACAGCCAGAGCTACACAGAGAAACCTTGTCTTGAAAAAAATAAAAAAATAAAAACCAACCAAACAAACAAACAAATGTCAGAGGGTGAGTGTAGTGGCATACACCTTGAATCCTAGCACTCTTAGGAAGAGGCAGGAGGATCTCAGCTGAACTATAGAGTGAGACCCTATCACAGCAACAACACCAGACAGACAGGGTGTATAAAATGTATCTTTGGACTTGAATAGAATTTTTTTTCTGGAAGGAGTAATGTGAAACTAAACTAATGATACCCCCTGGAAAAAGGGGGTGAAGGGTCACTTTAAGAAGAGAAGAATTGGCCGGGCGGTGGTGGCGCACGCCTTTAATCCCAGCACTTGGGAGGCAGAGGCAGGCGGATCTCTGAGTTCGAGGCCTGCCTGGTCTACAAAGGGAGTTCCAGGACAGGCTCCAAAGCTACAGAGAAACCCTGTCTTGAAA
>NW_004949110.1:873326-874410 GCF_000317375.1 Microtus ochrogaster
AGGCTGGCCTTGAACTCACAGAGATCCGCCTGCCTCTGCCTCCCGAGTGCTGGGATTAAAGGCGTGCGCCACCACCGCCCGGCAAGGATTTATTTTTTAAATTATGTTGATATATTTCTGGTCTCCAGACCTATTGAGACCAACTAATCGTATCACCCAGGAACTGGAGTTACAGAAACCAAGCTCAGGTCCTCTGGAAAAGTGAGAATTGCTCCTAACTGTGGGACCATCATCTCTGCAGCTCCAAGAGTTTCTTTTCAGTATGTGTAAAGTTTGAAATTTCTTCTGTCTTATCTCAAGAAATTTCTTGTCTTATCACAAAATACAAAATGAAATGTAAAACTCTGCCAGTTGCCTCCAAACTCTCTCTTTAACCTGGAGACCAGGATTTCTCAACCTTGATTCTTTAGACATTTGGAACTGGATCATTTTTGTTGCTGCTGACTGTCATTCAACAGCACCCCTGGCCTCTACCACTAGATGCCAGTAACGCCACTCCTTGGTTTTGGCAACCAAAAATGTCTTCCGACATTGTAAAGTTTCCATGGAGTCAAAAGCACCTCTAACGAAGGACAGGTGCTTTAGAAGAGCTGGGGAGCCTGGGAATGGGGAATTACTGTCCTATTAGACAGATAAGAAAATGAAGGCTCAAAGAGGCTACGTTGTTCTGTTTGTGTGTTTTGCTTTTTATTGTTATCTTTTTCAGGTATTATTTTATTCTCTTATTTATTTGTTTGCCTTTTCTTTTTGAGGGTGTGATGGTGGTATGTGTGTTGCATGAATGTTTGTACACTCTTGCTTTTGCGTGTATATTTGGAGGCCCAGAGGTTGACGTTAGATGTCAGACTCTATTGCTCTCCCCCTTATGTTTTTGAGACAGGGTCTCTTAGTGATGTAGAAGCTTGTCATTTTGGCTAGATGGTCTGGCCAGTAAGTATCTGCCTATCTTCGTCTCCTCCCATCTGATACTAAGGCTAGGGAAAAACACCACCACATGACTTGATGTGTGTGTTAGGGATCCAAACTTAGGCCTCATGTTTGTGCAGCAAACAGTTTATTCTCTGAGTCATCTTGCCAGTCTCCC
>NW_004949110.1:874510-882215 GCF_000317375.1 Microtus ochrogaster
CCCCCCCCCCCCCCCGCCCCGAGCAGGGTCTCTTGTATCTCAAGTTAGCCTAGAACTTGCTGTGTAGCTAGCTATCCAAGGATGACCTTGAACTTCCAATTCTTCTGCTTCTGTCTCCCAAGTGCAGGCATTACAGACGGTATCAGTTACTTTTCTGCTGCTATGATAAAAACACCATGACATAAACAACTTATAGAAGGGAGAAGTTATTTCGGCTATGATTCCAGAGGGATAAGAGTCCATTGTGGCAGGGAGGCATAGCAGCAACGGTGAGCAATGGCATGATGAGGAAGCGAAGAGAGAGTGAACAGGAACTGGGGTGAGGCTGTATACTCTCATATGTCCCCGGTGACGTGCTTTCTCCAAGCTACACCTCCTAAATCTACCAACACAGGGCCACCAACCGGGAAACAGGTGTTCAAATATCTGAGCCTATGGGGGACATTTCCCATTCAATCCGCCACATTCCACTCCTTGGCCCTGTGGTCTCATGGTTACATAATGCAAATGTACTTCAGCTACAAAGTTCTCATAGTCTTCAACATTTTTTAAAAACCCCGTTTAAAAGTACAAAGTCTTATTTGAGACTCAGAGCAATCTCTTAATTGTAACCCCTTGTAAAATCAAAAAGCGAATTACATACCTCTAACAAACAGTGGCAAAACTATATATTACCCTTCCAAAAGGAAGGAATCAGGGCATAATGAGGAAATACTGACCAAAGCAAGACCAAAACTGAGCCTGGAACTCTCTCAATCATATAGCTCTATGTCCCTGTACAAGGGCTTAGATGGCTCTGCCCCTCCTGGCCTCTGAGACCCCTCATGAAGGTCTCTACCGCACACTGTTTGGCCTCAGCAGGGTCTAAAACCACAGAGGAAGAATCCACAACCCCTTCACTCTTATGTCCTTCGTATTTCTAAAGACAGCACCATGTGAGTGACATTGCCAAGCTCAGTTGCAAGCATAGGGTGAACTCTGACCCTTTTGGATCATGTTAACACCAGTTTTTTCCCTTCTTCTTCTTCTTCTTATTCAGCTGTTTTCTAGAAGCAGAAAACACCCCAGACTTTCAGAAGCTTAGCTGTGTGGGATCTTCCCCCTGAGGATACCCTTTCGTTTGTTCCAGAGGAAAGCAGACACTAATCCTTTCAATAACCACAGCCTCTTCCAGCATGTATCTTGGCTGTAACATTAAGCTTTCCAGTGTTCTTTTTTTTCAAAACTGTACAATTATATTTCTTTCTGCCCTATTGCTCTTTTTCATTGCAAATCTACATAAACATTATCATTTAAAAAAAAACACAACATAGACCCAACATTATATAGCCTTCAAATTTCCTCCAAAGAAATTAGTCCATTGCTTTTAAACTTAATCCCAGGCAAGTTCTCAAGACATTGGCAGAAGGCTTTCAGATTCTTTGCCACAAAAGCACAGGAATAGCTTCTGAATAGCCCTTTGAACTCTGCTTTTAGCATCCAACCACTTTTAAATCTGAGATTTCAAAGTCTTCCACATTTCTCCCAAAAGCAACATGGTCAGATTTTTTACGGCAATAGTCTTCTTTCTGGTAGTATCTTTCGATTTAGTTACTTTCCGCTTCTGTGCTAATCCATCATGATGAATACAACTTATAGTAGGAAGAGTTTAACTGGCCTTTGACTTCAGAGGGATCAAGTTCATCATGGCAGGGAAGCATAACAGCAAGTGGCAGACGTGACGCAGAAGCAGGAAGCTGAGCAATCACATGTTTAAGTGCAATGCCTGTCCCCAAGGACACAACCCTTCCAGGAAAGCCATAGCTCATAAACATTCCCAAACAACGTCACCAAATGGGGTGGAACTCTCAAAATGCCTGAACTTACAGTGTGTGGGGGGGGGGAGGAATGAGCTCATTCAAACCACAGCACAAGCATGTGCCATCCCATTCAGTTTACTGATGCATAATTTTAAATACATAGTGCTCCACTGTAATTTTCTACCTTTTAACAATCTAGCAATATACAAATTTCTGTACAGAAGCAGGATAAATAGGTTTCTTTTGCAACTTGAGCAATCATTGATAATGCTTTAGCAATACCAAGCCGTTTCAAAGGCATTGGGCTAGCCAACACACCAATCATTTAAGAGAACACGCAAAACCACCCCCTTTAAGACTTGAAGCAGGGGTTGGGGAGATGGCTCAGCTGGTTAAACACTTGTCGCACAAGCCCAAAACCCCAAGATCTGTTCTCAGAACCCACAGTGAAGGAGAATACCAATCCACAGAAATCGTCCTCCGACTTTGACATGCTGCAGCAGCATGCGATACCCACCTGCAGCAGGAAGCTGAGAGATCACATCCTCAACTGCAATCATGAACTGGAGGAGGGCAGGGGAAGACCGAGAGAGTGGGAGTATTAGCAAACGGGAAGTGGGGTGAGATTATGAACCCTTAGACTATGAACACTTAGTCCCCAGGGATGTGCTTCCTCCAGTAAGGCCACACTGCCTAACCTTCCCAAAACAGTGCTACCAACTGGGGACTAAGTGTTCAAATGCCCAAGCCTGTAGATACACAACATATACAGAATAACAACAAAAAATAAATTAAATTAGAAAGAATTAAAGGGAAATTTACTAAATAGATGCATGGAGTCTGAACAATGCATTGAGCATGTTAGATGATCAAGTCCCTTGCTTTGTTCTGATATCCACTTTGCCCTCCAACACCTGGAGTTGGCTCAGCTTGCTTTTCCGGTTGGATTATCACTCATCATTAGGGCATGACTCAGCCTTTTCATTCTTTTGCCTTCCGTTGTGCCCAGTGTAGTTCCCAAGGAGGTTTACAATGAAGGCACTCAGCAAGATATGGGTAGAGTACAGTCTAGGAGCTGGGACACAGAGGGAAACAGGAGGGTACTTATTGACATCCAAGGACTTTGAAAAGATATTCCAACCTTAGGGGGCTGGAGAGATGGTTCAATGGTTAAGACCACGGGCTGCTCTTTCAGAGGTATCAGGTTCAATTCCCAGTACCTACATGATGGCTCACAACCACCTGTAACTCTAGTTCCAGGGGATTTGACTCTCTCTGGCGTCTGTGGGCACCAGGTACCCCATTGGTGAGTAGACATACATGCAGACAAAACGCTCAGACACATAAAATAAGAATGGAACAAACAAAGAAAACAGATACAAACTTTAATGCGGCATTTCCTCCAAGTCTCTAATATGTTATTGGCCTTGAAGGCTGTCCAAAGAAATAAGGGAGGAAGTTATGTCGGCGAGGAAAGGCTCTGCTATGTTGGTGCAAGGCTCACAAAGACTAAGTAGTAAAGTCAGTCTTAGGAGCTCAGCGGTGGGACTGGCAGGTCCCTACCAGGCGGTGGCAGGTTGGTGTGATTGGTGCCATGATAAGGTATCCTGGAGCCCTAAAAGGGGTTGTAAAAACTTTCAGGAAAAGATGACATAAAAAGCCGGGCGGTGGTGGCGCACGCCTTCAATCCCAGCACTCGGGAAGCAGAGGCAGGCGGGTCTCTGTGAGTTCGAGACCAACCTGGGCTACAAGAGCTAGGTCCAGGACAGGCTCCAAAACCACAGAGAAACCCTGTCTCGAAAAACCAAAAAAAAAAAAAAGATGACATAAAAGCTAGGCCCAAAGGTTTGACAAGTTGGTGCCCATCTTTTTCCTTTCATGCAGGTGACTCTGTCTAGTCACTGTGATACACAGATCGAATGGATACGTTGTCTTCACAGCTTTCCATGGCCGACTCGTAGAAAATAACAGACCTCTGCTTTCACACGGTGTATTCTATTCAATGTGCTTCTCAGGGGCAGATTCTATATTTCCCTATGTGCTAGTCGGTGTGGCCTTCTTCAGAGCCCTAGACGCCTCCATTTTTCACAGCTGCATCGCCTGGTTCTGCAGTGAAACCTAGCGCTCGCTAGCTGGCGTCAACAGCTTCCTAAGGAAAGGGCATGTCCAGGATGTAGTGGCTTACCAAAGTAGAGATCTCTAGCATTGACGCTTGTGTGGGGGTCAACCATGAGGAGAACAAATATAAACGACCCTTCTGGAGAAGCTTGAGAAGAGGGGGGACGAGTAGGTAGGAGCTACAGGAAATACCTGTCCACAGAGGGGCACGTCAGTGTCTTTATCAGGAGCAGAGTGTTTTACACTGAGAGGGGGGAGCTCTTGGAAACCACGGACAGAGGAGGATTTCTGGACTGAATCCATCGGGGAAGAAGGAGGGACAGGGTCACAGAGGCCCAGGGAAATTGCTGTTTTCCAACACTGCAAAGTGTCTACTCTACATGTCCTGAGGAAGAGAAAGCCATTGGATAACAGGGTGGGAGGTGTTCGGGAAGATGGAGTAGCCTTAGTTGTTTTGCCACTGAAGAGCAAAACTAGCAGATGTCAGAGGTGGCAAGAGAGATGAAAGCTGGCGGGGAGAAGGAAGATGACAAGGGGCTAGAGGGGAAACCAAAACAAGAAACAGTGCAGAAGGTTAAAGAACGGCAGGATTCTCTTCTGCGGAGTTCAGCCCTAAAGGATGGCACTGCCTCTTGTGGTCCCAAGACCTGGAGGAACTGAAGCAGTCACTGAATATGACTGTGGATGGTTACGCACTACATAGGTCCCCCTGGGGGTCAAGAGAGCTGCTGTGTGGAGAGATAGACGTGAGCTCTTAGGCATGTGAGAGACTGCAAATGAGCTGTGTGGACCCTTGTGTACTGTGGTGGGCTACACAAAGTGTGACCAAGGGAGAAGCAGAACCATGGAGCTGCAGCTGCGCCGACCCGTGTGTACTGTGGTGGGCTACACAAAGTGGCCAAGGGAGAATAGGGCCACACAAGTCCATCACTCTCAGGGAAGAACCAGGCACAGTGAAGGCAGGAAAGCAAAGGTGTGTGTGTGTGTGTGTGTGTGTGTGTGTGTGTGTGGTGTGTTCTCCCGAGTCGCTCCTGGAAGTATATAGGCTAAGAGGGATGCAGAAGCCAGAGCCAGGGTGGGGACCACCAAAGACAGAACGCAGGCATTTGAGACGGTCTGGTTTTTGGGATATGAGGTAGGGCTGGCTGGCCTCCCGGCTCCCAGGGCTTCTTCTGAAAGTCTGGGGGTACTATCTTGGCCCACCAGAGTCTTCAGGCTATTGGCTGAACTCCGTGCTGATTCTAGGGGAACAGACATGGGAAAGCGTCTGGAGACAAGGCATCAGAGGACTCTAGACCTTGAGTGGGAAACTGTTGTCCGGTCTAGGAGGGCCTAGGAGGGCCTAGGCTTCTCTCTTGAGTCGACTTGGACCCAAATCTAGAACCCCCAGGCCCTGCTTCCTCGCTGTGCAATATTGATCCCTTGGGAGGTTTCCAGGTTCTCTTTTCAGAAGGCCTGCTTATCCTGGGAAGCACACCCAAGGCCGTCTCCTGAAGCACAGATTAGTGACAAGGCAGAAACCTCAGTAACTCCAGATTCTCTCGGGGACCTCAGAGGGTACTAGCAGCCTGGGCTTGCTCCACCACCAGGGGACGCCTGCAGCCCTGTGGGAGGTCGGGAGCCTAAGTTGGTGGGGTGGGAACTGCGGGGCGCGGTCCCCAGCTCGGCCCTGCAAGAGGTGGCCCGCCCGCAGGGCTCAGAGGCCCATCGGGGGCGGGGCGAGGTCGGCGGGGGCGGGGGTAGGAGCTTGACGGGCGGGGCTGGGGTGGGCGCCCTGCTCCCCCTCCCTCCTTCCTTTTCTTTCTTTCTTTCTCCACTTCTCGCTCTCTTTCTTTGCCTCGGCAGCTGGCCGAGGGGGCGGTCCTAGCAGTCTTTGTTGCCGGAGGAGCGAGTGCAGCTGCCCGCCGGCCAGAGTTGGGACCTGGACCTTGGAAGCTGCATGCGGCCGGGCATATTCTGAGTGGGACCCCGGCCCCGGCTGGGACGCAAACGCGACAGACGAAGGCGTGAGCTAGGGGTCGTCCAGCGGCCACCCAACTCTGGCCATGCACCGTGGTACGAGTCTCCTCTTGATCCTGTGCGCTCTGGTGTCCGACGTCCCGGGACCTGCATCAGGTGGGTGGCTGAACCTCTGGGACCCGCCTGACCCTGTCACCCTCCCCACATCCCCAGTCGCTTCTCTGTGCACCCTGCGCGAGACGGGTTCCGTCTGGGGTTAGGAACGGGCCAGGGTCGGGTAGACAAGTGAGCGAAGCTGTACGAACTCGACTCAGTTGTGTCCCGGACTTTCCCCTGGAGTGAGCTTGCAGTCGTCGGACTCCCGCTTCCCAGCCGCGCCTGCAGCGTTGCGCGCACCTCTCCGTAGAGAGCGCTCATCTGACGGGACTGGACGGATCCTGAGGGACTTTGCTTGTCGTCCTCTCCTTTGGGTGACTCTTCTGGAAAGCAAGCTGGCCTGGACGCTGTCGGGGATCACGCCAGGTCGCAGGTTTACTGGGGTGCGCCGCTGAGGAGCAGGGGTCCTAGCCTCCGCCGCCCTTGCATTTCCTGCCTCCCCCTCCCCCAAGTGTTGAAGGCACTGGGAGGAGAATGGGGAGCCGGAGCTTCTTCCTCCGCCGTGGGTTAACTCTCCCAGCCCCGCCCGGCCGGCCGGCCTCAGACGAGCCTCTGGCTAGCGTCCAGGTTCTTGTTTGGCAGCGACCTGCGTCGTAGCACGCTTCTGGAGAGTCCGGAGCTGCCCGCCTGGGAATATGAGAGTCAGGGATGAGGGAGACCCCAGGCCTATTTATTTATTTATTTATTTATTTATTTATTTATTTATTTATCTATTTATTTTTTACGAAAACTCCAAGTCGACTGGGGACTGGTCAGGTATTAGGAAATATATCTGCAGGTAAGGGATTCAAGGATATTGCCAGCAAGGATGGACTGGAAGGATGGAAGAACCCTGGGTGGGTTGGACCAATATGGAGCGCACAGGAGTGACTTCGAGGAAAATCTGCCCAGGGCGGGATTAGGCTACTTGCCTTCCTAGTGAAGACACTGTAGCTGTGGTCACGAATGTCAGTAACATTTAAACCACTGAACAGAATGGCTGAGGAGAGCAGGCAGGGTGTGTAGGGTGCGTGTGTGTATATGAAGATATTTAGTGAGCACCTACTAGGACCTAGCCTTACTCATTCTTATTTTCCATCATCTCTTATTAATACTGAAAGGAAGCCAACTCCTCGTCTATGAGAAAACAGGTTCAAAGACTTGTGTGATCTGCTGGTGAGCGCAGTGGAAAGAGAGAGCAGAAACAGGCCCTGTGCCTGGACCCTTGGGAAGTGTGTGTGGTCGGGGAGAGGTGCACCTTTAAGGATTTTTATGAGTACGGAAATACTGAAAATCAGTTGCTTATTACTGGCAGTAAGTGCTGTATTGTCATTATTTTTATTACTCTGCTAGACAAACTCCATAGGATTCTGTGAGGCTTTGATGACTTGCTATTTGGACTTGTTGCCATCCACCCTCCCTTTACTAAACCGGGGACACCACCAAGGCAGAGTGTCTCTGGAATCCCTCTAGATAGGCAGTGTGGGACCCTCCTGTTTCAGCTCTCAGGATTTCTGACTCTGCCTGTGAACTTTTTTTGTCTTTTTTTTTTCTTTCTAAATTTGAACTCTTGCCACTGAATGGTACCTCAAAGAGCATGTCCTAGGCTCACTTTTAGAAAAATGCATACTAGAGCCGGGCGATGGTGGCGCACGCCTTTAATCCCAGCACTCGGGAGGCAGAGGCAGGCGGAT
>NW_004949110.1:882315-893919 GCF_000317375.1 Microtus ochrogaster
AAAAAAAAAAAAAAAAGAAAAAAAAAGAAAAATGCGTATTATTATTTTTTTCTCATGGACCCCAGGGTTGCCAGGCTGTATTTCCCTCTGCATTGCTATGTGAGCCCTGTGTATATGAGCTGGCTGTGCTGCAGGTCATTTGAAGGGCTGGATCGTAATTTAGGTTCTTGATAGGGAGGTGAGGGTTAGCACAAGGTTGGCATTTCTCTGGCAGAGAGACTCTGAAGTGAGAGCTGTCACCTACCAGTGATATGAAGAGTTTTTAATCACAGGAGTGTGTGTGGTGTGGCAGGTGCTTAGTCCTAATGAGACAGACCTTCTGACCTGGCAGGACACTTGGCCACGAGCCACTGGCACCCTGCTGGCTGGTGCCAGCTGCTATTCCAAGGGAATTTCAGCTCTGATGCTCTGCTCCTGTGTAGGTACAGGTCGGTGAGTGCATTTGAACCTGAATTATCTTTTATTGCCACTAGGTGCTGATGGTTTCAGCCACCAAAAGACCCTGGAAGCTACCAGGGTCTTCCGGTTGGCATTACTGAAAATTACTTATCTTTTCATTCACCATGCTTATCTTTTGATACTGTTTAAGGCTGGGGAGATGGCTCAGTTCATAAGATGCATGCTGAGCATGCCTGAGGACCCGAGGTTTTCGATGGCAGTCTCTGACCAAGATTTCTTTATCACAACCAATCCCAGTATATGCAAGGGGCATCTCCTTCCCATGCTTGGACGTTCTCTATACTGTGTCAGGGTAGGTGTGCCCATAGAATGGAGGTGGGACTGTGAATGCCTTGTGCCAACCTCTCTATTTTGAGGGTAGGGTAGTGCTTTTTGCATTTCACTGGGTTTTGGATCACCAAATGATTCCAAGCAGTTAGTAGCCGAGGGCACTGTGGCTACACCAGGCATTGTGAACCCAGCATTTCATAAGAGAAATGCGCAAACAAGGCTGGTGGAGAGATGTAGAGATATATTTGTTTATAAACAGTTCGTTCTCGGCCTGTTTATTGTTTTACCCAGTTTGGTTAGAGATGAAGTTTTTTACTGAATGAAGAAAAATACACACACGATGCAAACCGGCAGCTTATCTATACTCAGCCTGAGTGTTGGGAACAATAGTCAGTCATGGAGACAGTGACAGATGGGGAACACGAGCCCTCTAAGACGAACTTGCTGCTTTCCTCCCGCCACTTTTGATAGGTAGAAATTTAGATCTGATATGTGTAGATGACAAGACTTCAAGGAAGGCTGGGATTGAAACATTTGTGTAAGGATCATATAATTCTTAAACACTGGAAATTGACTTAACTCTTTTTTCAATATCTGTGCCGATAAATAGAAACAGGCCTGCAGTTTATGGTCAGGAGATAGTAGTCTCAAATACCTTTATTAGGATGCCAAGGTAGTAAGCATGCCAGCTCCTGCAACCCAGCGAGAATCCCTGGGAAGGTATGAAGCCATAGCATATGCATCTTGGGACCCCAGAGCCCAAGACCTACAGAATAGCAGTCAGTGGGCTAGGTCCCAGGTGCCTATAGCTTTTCAAAGCTCTGTAGGTACTGCTGATGGTCAGTGAGCCAAGATCACTCCCAGTGGGAGATTTCCACACTTCCTTCAAAGTCCAGTTCCCTGAGGATCTTGCTAAAAAAAAAAGAAGCTTCCTCATCCTCTTTCTTGGAGAGATGCTGATTCAGTGTGTCTGGGATGGGGCCTGGGAATTTGTTTTTAAGAAAGTCTTGTCCAGGAAGTCTGGGAACTCTTTGCACTTACCCCCCACCTCCTGAAGTTCATTGATTGGAAAGCCTTGCTCAGAGCTGCTACACATTCTTCCCAGCTCACTTGTCCCATGACTCTGAGAAGCCACTTGCTGGCAGGGCAGGGTCTTGAGCAGAGGCACACCATTGGCATGTGAGGGGCACGCTGCGTGAGTTCTGGCAACAGATGGAGGGAGGATCTGGTTCTGTAACATGGCCACAGTCAAGCCTCTGAGTAGGCGTAGCCTTCCAACTTGGCAGGTGGCAGCAAAGAGAGCTCAGGATTCTCTGCAGGAGAATTGAACCAGAATATTTCTGTGGGCCTGTGAGGTCACTGCTGTGAACAGCCAGATATTTAAGGAGTAGCACCTGGACTGGATGAAACCTCAGTGAATCAGAGCAGTAAATTTTCTGGGTGTGCCTGGAGTCTAGGCCCTTCATAGAGGGGAGGGGCCGGAGGACAAGAACAGGGGACCCAGAACACCAAGGTAGGTAGATTTGCACAAGAGAGTTTTTTGTTGTTGTTTTGAGAGTCTTAAAAAACCCAGTCTGACCTCAAGGTCCCCGTGTACTTAGGGATGACCTTGGGTTTCTGATCCTCGCTCCTTCCCTTCCTGAATGCTGGGATCTGTGTGCGCCACCAGGACAAGGTTTTGGCAAAGTTGGCGATTGCACTCAGGGCTTCCTATGTATGCTTCTCATCAGTCTACCATCCAAGCTGTCTACTCAGCCCTCCGAGTTTTCTTCTGAAATCTAGTTATTAACTTCTAGGACACTTATCTAATCAAATTTCTCCATAGTGACAGCGGAGGAACAGGCAGATCACTGAGAGCATAGAGTGATGTTACTGAAGAGAAGCCATTTGGGAAATGGGGTCAAGTCTGAATTCTCTCACTCTCAGTGTGCGGCTTTAGCCCGCTTTACCGCTCTGAGCTCTTGTTTGCTTCCTTACCTGAAAGTTCTTGGTATGTCAGGCTAGAGTCTTCAGCCCAAGGGACCCCTAATCCCAGGAAGCTATGAACCTGGATTGGAAAATATTACACCTATAGTTTTTATAACATCAAGTGATATTTAGCACTTTCTTTAATTATGAATATGGCCAACACATTTAACTTATGGAGTATGAGTATTTAATTAAGAACATTACCAGTGGATCTCAATATTAGCACCTGTGTGTGGAGGCCTTGGGTGTCATCTTTAGGAATGCCATTCACCTCCACTGAGACACTGTTTATCATTTACTTTAGCTAGGTGGGCTGGCCAGCAAGACCCAGGGATCCTCCTGTTTCCACTTCTCCAGTGCTGGGATTACAAGTGTGCATCACCTGGCCTGGGTTTTTTATGTGGGTTCTGGGGGTTGAACTCATGTTTGCAGGGCAGGCACTTTACTGACTGGGCTACCTTTCTCAGCTCCACAGTAGTTTAGTTGGGTGGTGATGGCTTATGCCTTTAATCCCAGTACTTAGAAAGCAGAGATAAGGGGATCTCTGAGTTTGAGGCCAGTTGGTCAGCGAAGTGAGTTCCAGGACAGTTAGGGCTGTTATACAGAGGAAGCCCTGTCTCAAAAGGCAAAACAAAACATCAACAAAAGATTTATTTTATTTTGCATGTATTAAGTGTATGTATGTGTATTACATGTGTGTAGTTGAGGAGGCCAGAAAAGGGTGTTGGATCCCCTGGAACTGGAGTTATAGGTAGTTGTGAGCTACTATGTAGGCTCTGGGAACTGAACCCAGGTCCTCTGCAATAGCAGTATAGGCTCTTAACTTCAGAATCTTCTCTCCAGTCTCACAAATAGATTTCTTTTTTTTGGTGTTTCGAGACAGGGTTTCTCTGTAGCTTTAGAGCCTGTCCTGGAACTAGCTCTTGTAGACCAGGCTGGCCTCAAACTCACAGAGATCCACCTGCCTCTGCCTCCTGAGTGCTGGGATTAAAGGCGTGCACCACCACTGCCCAGCTCCACAAATAGGTTTCTCACTGTCTCACTGATGCAGATGCTTTGAAATAAGCCTTGATGCTCATTGCTGCTTCAAAGTCACTATAGTTGCTAACACCATGGTTAGACCTTGCTTAGCGAACCAATAAATGACCATGGAATTCTGTGCTCTACTTTCTAGGTTCTTTTGATAGCTGTGTCTCCCTCCCTACAGTAGACTTCCTTGGTCTTCCTTGTATCTTAGGCATTTACACATGTTTTTCTGAGAAGGGATGCCTGAGAAACAAACAAACAAGCTAATAAGCAATATGAAGAATCTTTTTTCTCTCTGGGCAATGTAAGGGGACAGTGATAGAGAGAGAGAGAGATTTTCAAACCCCGAGGGCTTGAGCTGAGTGAGGTCTTTTGACATGGACTCTTTTCAAGACAGAGAGTCAAGGGTGTTCCACTGAGACAGGAGTAGAAAGGCACCAGATAGCCCCATCTAGGTGGCTATCCTCCCCATCCCAGGGGGCCAGCAGACACTTGTGTACCCCACAGGCGGCTGAAGACACATTTTCTAATCCATGAGGCTGGTAACAATCCTAACAATGTCTGCTGAGTCCAGTGGGTCAGACACTGCTGTGTGTAGGGTGGTTCAGTACGTTCAGCCCTCAGAAGAGCCCCTGTAAGTTCTATTGTTATTCTTTTCTACACATCCATTCAACAAATATTTCCTAAAAAACAATGAAGTTCCAAACACTTCTAGCCCTTAAAAAAAGATTCCACAGCAAACAATATAAAGATGCATACTTTGCTAGAAGTGATGACATTGGAAGGAGAGAGAGAACAAAGGGACGGACAAAAAAATGTTAAGTGATGGGGTGTATCATTGCTATGGGAAAAATAAAGCAGGGAAGGCAGACAGAGAAACCCAGTGAGTCACAATATTAAAATAAAATGGCCAAGAGAGTCCTCACAGAGAGACGTTTGAGCAAGGACTTGAAGGAGGCTGTCTTGCGTGAACCATGCTAGAAACAGACACAATGCAAGAAATGACATCAACTTTCTTGGCCATAATCCACCGAGTGTTCCAAATTTCCCTTGGTATTCATGGTCATCAGCAAACAGGTTTGCTCTATGTGGGGTGGACATGTACTTGTTAATGTATGTGTGTATGGTTGTCTGTGTATTTATGCATGTGGAGGTCACAGGTAGATATTGTCTTTCTTCGGTTGCTTTCCACCTTAAAAGACTGAGTGAGATTTTCACTGAACTTAAAGCTCATTGATACACCTAGTCTGGCTGGTCAGTGACTTTCAGGGACCTGTCTTCATACCCCTTTCCTCAGAGTTGCGGTTACGGGTGTCTGCTACTGCACCCACCTTCATATGTGGGTTCTGGGGATCCAAACCGAAGTTGACACTTTTGTGCAGTGGTTTCCTTACCAACTTAGCCTTCTCTCCAGCCTGCAAGAAACAGGTTATTTTATTCTTGTTATTTCTTTAAAAATATGTAGGTGTGTGTGTGTGTGTGTGTGTGTGTGTGTGTGATGTATGTACATGACCAGAGGTCAGAGGACAACCTCGGGTGTCATCTTAAGGATTGCTGTCCACCTCCTTTGAGGTGGGGTCTCTTGTTGTTGGCGTGGACCTCATGATTAGGCTAGGTCAGGAAGCCTGTTTGCCTGTCTGCCTGCAGTTCTGGGATTACAAGGACATGCAACCACACTTGGTTTTTTTAAATCTTAGTTTTGGAAATTGAACTTGGGTCCTCTTGCTTGCACGGTAAACACTTTACCAATGGAGCCATTCCTCCCAGCCCCTATTCTCATCTCAACTACCAATATTAACTCTCTGCTGGCACATTGTACTTCACACAAAAATGTATACATGTCACAGAATACCTTAAAGAGGCAGCCGCCTTTAAAGCAGGACCAAGTAAGTTTCATGAATGTCAAGACTACTAGCCACAGAGCTGTTCAGGCCTCAGAGTTAGGAAATGCAGGTCAAGGTGGCAGCGGTTTTGAGTGTCAGTTTGAATGTGCCATATGTCCCTGATAGAAAACAAACAGACAACAAACAAACTTTTTGAACTGAAGCCCCAGGACAGGTGAAGATCCTTCATCATGGCAGTTTTCCTAGACAAGGCTCATGACCTACGTGGTGGTTAGTCAGTGTGCCTACTACATCTTAGTCTTAGGGCTCCTTTGGGCAAGTTCCAATGAGAAGGATCCATCTGATCGGACAAGCTCCCAGGTCTGCTGTTTCTGGCATCATTTTGGTATAGTCACGTGCTTCTTTCTTTATTGGCACAAATAAGTTAGTTATTAGCTAGTCCTCAAGCTGTGCTGGCAACAGCAATTGCTCACTTGTATAAACAGGAGGTAGAGTCAGTCTATCTTGACATTGGTACTCAAAATGGTGTGAGTCTTGGTGAAGACTGTTGGGCTAATGAAGACCAGGTTTGGCAGTTACTGTTCTGACAACACAGTGTTGTAAGGAGGCCGCTTGTTTGTGTCCCGGATGCCCAGACTCCTGAAATAACCACACAGAAACTGTATTAATTAAATCACTGCTTGGCCAATTAGTTAAGCATATTGCTATCTAGCTCTTACATCTAGAATTAACCCATCTCCATTATTTTATATTTTACCACGAGGCTCGTGGCCTACCAGCAAGGTTGCAGCATGTCTGTCTCTGGTGGCGGCTCCATGGGTTCTCTCTGACTCCGCCTTCCTTCCCCCAGCATTCAGTTTAGTTTTCCCTGCCTACCTAAGTTCTGCCCTGCTATAGGTCCAAAGCAGTTTCTTTATTCATTAATGGTAATCACAGCACACAGAGGGGACTCACACATCAACACAGTACTTCAGAGCAGAGGTGAAAAATGATGGTAGAAGGCAGAAGGAAGACTATTCAGACACAGAGAACAAACAAAATCCTGAGGTGGGGACACATCTGGCCTGCTGAGGGACATCAAGGGACTGGGCAGTCTAGTAGAGGGAAGCAAGGAGTGGTTGAAGAAGGTCTCATTGATGAGGGCCTTGTGCGCCACTGTGGTAACGTTATATTTTGTTTTAAGTGAGACGGGAGTAGCCACGGTAACAAGAGCGGAGTGAGATCATGAGTCCTTCTGGTTGCTGTATTGAAAATGAGTTGACAGAGTGCTCCCAAGGTGTAAGCAGGGAGAGAGATGGGTTACCACAGGAAGCTGGGTAGTAGTGGCACATGCCTTTAATCCTAGCACTCGTGAGGCAGAGACAGTTAGATCTCCGTGAGTTCAAGGCCAGCATTGTCTACAAACTGAGTCTCAGAACAGCCAGGACTGTTATACAAAGAAACTCTGTCTCCAAAACAAAACAAAACAAAACAGAAAATAAAAAGTTACTGTAAGAATTCAGATGGGGAAACTGAGGCACTGGGTGATGAAATAGCAAAGCTGGTAAAAAGCATGGAAAGGGGTTTGGTTTTGCTCTTCTGAGACAGGGTGCTGTTGTGTAGTGGGGACTGCCCTCCTATTTTTTATGTGGTCTCAGTCTCCTGAAACTCCTCAATGCTGGGACTACAAGCCTGCCTCATCAGGTTTAGCCGCGGTAGGGATTTAAGTCTAGGCATTTTGACCCCAGCTGCCATTTCTTAGCTACCCCCTTCTTAGTCTCTGGTGATCATCTAATATAGTGGTTCTCAGTCTGTGAGTTACAGCTCCTTTGGGGTTGAAGACAGGGGTTGCCTAAGACCGTTGAGAAACATAGATACTTACATTATGATTCATAACAGCAGCAAAATTACAGTTACGAAGTAGCAATGAAAATAATTTTGTGGTTGGGGCTCACCACCACATGAGGACCTGTATTCAAGGGTTGCAGCATTAGGAAGGCTGAGAACCACTGCTCTAGAACTTTGAGTCTGCCTCGGACCCGAATGTTGCTTTCTCTCTGCAGGTCTCGTAACCGAGGGCCGGTCGGCTTTGGATATTGTGCACCCCGTGCGAGTGGATTCTGGGGGCTCCTTCCTGTCCTATGAGCTCTGGCCACGGGTGCTGCGTAAGCGAGATGTGTCTGCCACCCAGGCCTCGTCTGCTTTCTATCAGCTGCAGTACCAAGGGCGGGAGCTGCTCTTCAACTTGACCACCAACCCTTATCTCCTGGCACCTGGCTTTGTGAGCGAGATCCGGCGTCGCAGCAGCCTAGGCCATATGCACATCCGAACCCGTGCCCCCACCTGCCACTTGCTTGGTGATGTGCAGGACCCTGAGCTGGAAGGTGGCTTTGCAGCCATCAGCGCCTGTGATGGCCTAGTGAGTTCTCTGGGATGCGTGTGGGGAGGGCCTGGGATTGGCGTGACATTGACTCTGCCTGGTGGCTTCTGTCAACATATCTTTCCTTTGCTAGCTTCTGTGTTCATGAAGGAGACAGAAATGACAGTGCAGACCTTCTTGTTCTGAATGGCAGAAAGCTTTAAATGAGTCAGATACCTGTTGGCCTTGGTTTTTGCCAAGGTTTGGACCCAATTCTTGAACTTCTGAAAATGTCCTGGGTAGGATAGAAGCTGCCCAGAGACCCCCATATGGAAGACAGATTGCAGAGGTCAAGTAAACACTGGGTGCTTACTTCTTGGGGGGTTCTGAAGACTCACTTAGGTACCCCTTGCCTTTACTTGGAGCCCAGACCAGAGGTCTCCTGCAATCCCTCTCTTCTCCCTTTGTCAGCCTCTAAGACAGTTTTGCTGCTGCTACAGCCCTAATTGCCTGTGAGATTCCACTACCGGGGGCTAAAGCAGCTTCCATTCTAGGCAGTGTTCATCTGCTTTTTGTAACTTCAAGCACCCTAGTGTGTCTAGCAGGAGTGCAGGTGTGTACACACAGTCTTCCACTGCTTTCAAAGGGTTCTCAGGCAGAATGGCTCAGGTGAAAACTATGGGACCAATTATGGGAATAGTTGGCATGCACTATTGGGCTGCATAGCCCTGAGAGCCCTCTCTGTACAGTAATGTATTCTGCTTTAGGAGCCCATGCCTGCTTCTCAGGTGTAGTTCCTCTCATTGAGCCTGCATGGAGGCTGAGCAGAGATCACTTTCCCATTCCATAAATTAAGAAACAGACTCTGAGAGGACCTTGCGCTGGTCACTAAATCCCAATCATTCAGGGAGGCTGATTCAAAACCCCATCTGTAGTCCCTAAAGCAGATGTACTTTCTAGTACTCTGTGTGACCCAAGGGGTCTAATTGGTGCTAGTGGGAACGTCTTAAGGAGGTGACACCTTCCCTCTTGGAGTCCCACGCTTGCTCCAGAGATGGTGGGCTGCCTGGATGCTTCCCATAACCCTCTATTCTCTGAACTCTATGCCAGGCAGATGTACCCAAAGCGCTCTTGCCAGCTTCACTTCTCTGGCCAGCTATGAACCCATGAAGCAGGATATCTCGGTGGTCATGGCAACTGGGTGGCTTGGGTATGACAGAGCTGCCTTTGGAATGATTCATTGCCTCAGGGAGACTGAAGAGGTTGATGAGAAGCAGTGGCCAGCTGGGAGGGGGCATGGTGGCTGGAGAACACTGGCTGGCAAAGGGGATGCAAAGCATCCCGAGGGCCTGGCCACGGGCCACCCGACTCAGGAGGGCTGTCTGGGACTGTGTAAGATGTCATCTTGTCAGATTCTGATGCAGATCTCTTTCTCCCTTCTAATGGAGGTGAAGCAGAATCCTTGGAGAAGTTTCAAGAGACTTCTAGTAAGGGCCAGAGCTTTGCTTTGAAGTCTTTGGCTGTGTAGAATGGCGAGGAAAGAATTAGCAATAGACCAGCAGGAGGGAGCCGCCCTGTGTGGCTGTGGTGGGTTCAGATTGGGGAGGTGGGGCCCAGCTGAGTAGGGCAGGCCTCTGGAGTCTGTGGGAAGGCAACCAGGTGCCAGCCCTCCTGTGACCCTGGTGCGTCTTCCCCAGAGAGGTGTGTTCCAGCTCTCCAATGAGGACTACTTCATTGAGCCTCTGCCTGGAGTTCCAGCTCAGACTGGACATGCCCAGCCCCACATGGTATACAAGCACCAAGTCCCTGAACAGCGGGGCCAGCAGGATCACTCAAGGGCTCCAGGCACCTGTGGAGTACAAGGTATGTACCTCCCTATGGAGCTGTGGCTGGGGATGATCTTCAGATACACGTCCTTTCTAGAAGCCTCTCTTAATACCCTCATGGCCAGTTTCCTTGGACTAGAGGCATGCAGCATTCAAACCGACATTCTATCATAGCCTTGGATGTCTCATTGACTTGTGGTATGGCCTTGACAGGCCCCCTGGAGTGTCCTTCCTGTTGCTGCTCACCTCCTCTGTTCACTTTGACACTTCCTCTTCCTCCGCTCTCTCTACATATTGCTTAGGGTGTCTCTGACTCCATCAATCATTCCTCCTCAGCTGGCTGGGCTGTCCATAGCCAATCCCAGCAGGGATACTGGTGAGGAGCCTCCTGCCTCTCTTTCCTGCTTCTACTCTAGACTAACTAACCTGTGTTATTGGGGCCTTCTAGCTCAGTACCTGGGGGATCTCACCCACTCCATCTCTGCCCATCAGTGTCCCCAGAGCTGGAGCATCGGCGAGAGCGTTGGGAACAGCGGCGGCAGAAGAGGAGGCAGCAGCGATCAATCAGCAAAGAGAAGTGGGTGGAGACCCTGGTGGTGGCGGATGCAAAGATGGTAGAATACCATGGGCAACCGCAAGTGGAGAGCTACGTGTTGACGATCATGAACATGGTGAGGTTGCTGCAGTTGCTACAAGGGAGGGGGGTGGCACAGGAGGGGGCATTGAAATGGCACACAGAAGTTGATATGGGTAGGAATGCTGACAGGCTGGCTTCTAGATATTGGATCAGGTTCGAAGCGTGAAGGAGGTTTCCAGGCCCCAAGACTAGAGAGAAGACTGGGCCACCGCAGCCCTGTGCCTGCTCAAGAGCACATGGTCTGGTTGGTTCACACGCTCTGCCCAGGACAAATCCGTTCCTGCTTTATGTCAGGATCTGTACTAAGTGCTGGGGACAGACACACCTCACCAGAATAGCTCCACCCAAGACATATTCATGCCTTAGACTGTCTGCTTAGTTTTAGGGTGTCTTAGCTTAGCTGGTGACCTTGGGCAGGTCTGTGAGTTGCGGAGGGCAGGAACACCTCATGGGCTGGACAAACCGCTCTTGACTCCACCTGACAGTTGAGATGACAGAGACTTTGGGGTGCATGGGCTTAGCAAGTCAAAGTGAGGCGAGACAGAGGTAGGCAAGGCAGTCTAGGGTCTCCAAAGGGCTACCCAGTGGGCACTGTGGCTGATCTATCCACTCCCGTGGGGACCACAGAGTCAGAACCTCCTTCCTAGATCTCTCCCTGAGGGGCTACCAGGCTGATCCTTGTGGCTTCCCAGGAGAAAAGATCTCCATACAGCTCTGTCTGTCCCCAAGGCCAGGGTTTGCTTGCTGCCACTCTAGGAAGTGCCTCTGAGGTCAGCTAGGATGTATGGCTGTGAAGTCGGAGCTCAAAACAAGGGGCTGCAGGCATGGCTGGTGTCCACCTGCTAACATCACAGTCCCACTGTGCGAATCCTCGTGAACGAGTGTAGTTCTGAGGCAGCCTTTCATGATTTGGATACCGTCATCAGCTCCTTGTTCTTTAGGGATCAAAGGCTTCTGAGGCCTTGTGCTTCAGGGGCCTCATTCAAGCCTCATTTGCTGAATCTGGTCTGCCCAGGGAGGTGGCCACTGATTTGTCACTGCTGGGTGGGGGCGGTGTGAGTGCAGGGGTGGAGAAGTTCAGGTGTGGTGTAGGGCAGGTGTGGAGACATGCAGGTGTGGAGTCGGGCAGGTGTGGAGATGGGCAGGTGTGGAGATGTGCAGGTGTGGGGATGTGCAGGTGTGGAGATGTGCAGGTGTGAAGATGTGCAGGTGTGGAGATGTGCAGGTGTGGGGATG
>NW_004949110.1:894019-902235 GCF_000317375.1 Microtus ochrogaster
GGGCAGGTGTGGAGACGGGCAGGTGTTGAGATGTGCAGGTGTGGAGAAGGGCATGTGTGGAGATGTGCAGGTGTGGAGTCGGGCAGGTGTGGAGATGGATAGGTGTGGAGAAGGGCATGTGTGGAGACGGGTAGGTGTGGAGATGTGCAGGTGTGGAGACGTGCAGGTGTGGAGATGTGCAGGTATGGAGACGTGCAGGTGTGCGGATGTGCAGGTGTGGAGATGTGCAGGTGTGGAGAAGGGCATGTGTGGAGACGGGCAGGTGTGGAGACGTGCAGGTGTGGAGACGGATAGGTGTGGAGAAGGGCATGTGTGGAGACGGGCAGGTGTGGAGACATGCAGGTGTGGAGACATGCAGGTGTGGAGATGTGCAGGTGTGGAGACGTGCAGGTGTGGAGATGTGCAGGTGTGGAGACGTGCAGGTGTGGAGATGTGCAGGTGTGGGGATGTGCAGGTGTGGAGATGTGCAGGCATGGAGATGGGTAGGCACATATGTATATATAACTTCAGTAATGTGAGCCGTTGGTGTACCCCCGAGAGCGATCTTGTGTGTGATCAGATGTGCATGCTTCCTGGGTGGCTGGGGTGGGTACTGGGTTCCATATCCTATATCCTGGTTGTGGTCTGATCCCCTCTCGCACCCTCTTGCATAGGTGGCTGGCCTGTTTCACGACCCCAGCATTGGGAACCCCATTCATATCACCATCGTGCGCCTCATTCTGCTGGAAGATGAGGAGGTGAGAAGTTATATAGTCCTAAGCTGTCCCCAGCAATGGTCTGAGCTCTCCTGCCCTACATGGAAGGACAAGCATAGGCCTCCTTGACCTTGATAGTAACCTGACACCTCTGGCCCTTGAGACACTTTTTCTCAGGTCACAGACAGAGGGGTGGAGGCTGGGGACCCTCTTGCTCTGCCCCTTAGATCTCTGACTCCTGTCTTGGTGTGGAGGCCAGTTGGGCTTGTCCCTCAGAGCTCAGTATGAGGCATGAGCCACCACTCTTTCTGTCTCCAGAAGGACTTAAAGATCACGCACCATGCAGACAACACTCTGAGGAGCTTCTGCAAATGGCAGAAGAGCATCAACACGAAGGGGGACGCTCACCCGCAGCACCATGATACTGCCATCCTGCTCACCAGGTACCTACCAAACCAGGAAGGGTGGAGGGCCTTAGGGTTGAGGAATATCGTGTTATTGTCATAATCTATACAGAGACACCTTGTAGCCACCCAAACTCCCCATAGTAATGCCTTGCCCAGTGAGGTTTAGATAACACAAGTAGGAAGTGGACAGATGTGTTCAGGATGCATCAGTTCTACATGCATGTGTGTGTGTGTGTGTGCATGTGTGTGAATGGTGTATGGTATGTGTGTATATGCTGCATGTATGTGATATATATGTGTGTGTGGAGTATGTGCGGTGTGTACGGTATGTGTAGAGAGCGTGTGTAGTGTTGTGCTATTCTGTTGTGTAAGTTGGTGGCCAAGGGTCCATTTACAGAGCACTGGCTTTCAGAGTCACTCTTACGCTGCTTGCTTTCAATCGCAGTTCCCTCCCTCTCTCTCTCCTATATTCTGGGGCTCTATTTTATTTTATTTTTCCCAGCTTTTAAAATTTATTTATTTGTGTGTGTGTGTGTATGCGTGTATGTGCACATGCATGCCACGGCACATGTGTGTAGAACTCAGAGGGCAACTTGTAGCCATTGTTTCTCACCTTCCATGGTGTAGATTCCAGGGACCTAAGTCAGGACATCAGGGTGGCCACAAGTGCCCTTACCCACTGAGCTATCTCTTTGGCTCAGGGCCTGTGCTGTTGTATTCCACCTGGAGTTACCTTTCCTCTCCTGGGCTACAGTAGCTGGAGTGGTACCAATGTAGTGAGTTCTAGATACACATCCTTTCCAGGTCCCAGTGTGTTGGAAAGGTTGTGTGTGAGCAAAGTACCTGCTTCTAACATGGCCGTTGTGGGTCCACCGTCAGAGTGATGAGAAGTGACACCCTCTCTCCCTGGACCTGGGGTGGCCCGGGGTTCCCCCGCCCTCTTGGCAGTAGACTAAGCCAGCCTGTGATCAACTCTTTCTTTGCAGGAAGGATTTGTGCGCAGCCATGAACCACCCCTGTGAAACCCTGGGCCTGTCTCATGTGGCTGGCATGTGCCACCCTCACCTCAGCTGTAGTGTCAGTGAGGACACTGGCCTGCCCCTGGCCTTCACCGTGGCCCACGAGCTAGGACACAGGTAACTCAACTGTCCCCACTGCCAGCTAGGAGCCCAACTTTACCTTTCTACTTTTGGGCACCAGTCAGGAAGGATCATGGGTCACAAAACCCTAGGGAACAATAGTGTCTGTGATGGCAGTCTTAACCACAAAGCCCGGCACTGTCCCTGTTTTCCTCAACAAGACTGCCCTTCCGTAAGCAGGAGAGAGGCATGCTGGGGCATCACTGAGACCCAGCTGCAGCGTGTCATGGGAGAGGATTGAGGATGGCTGGTCAGGGTACGGAGCCTTGGCCACCTCCGTTATTGACCTTGGTGCTGGCATCTTTGATTCTTATCACTCTGCTTCCATGCCATGTCCTTTCTGGACTTCCGTGTGTCCCCATAGACAGAGGGGGCTGGATGTAGTAATGTCATTTGTGACTCCCGTGTAGCGTGGCCTGGACCTTTTGCCGCCTGTGCTAGGGTTGGTTAGCTTGTGAATCGGCTTCATGGCAGGTTCCCAGAGAGCTCTATAAGTAAGAGGATCTGGGCTGCATGACAGCCATGCCTGTGCTGGTGGCCCCAGTCCTTCTTTCTTGGCTGTGTTACGCTGGTTAGTTCCTTGGCCTCTCTGAGGCTCTCTGGGGTGATGAGGGCTAAGTGAGTTAGTAGTTGGCACAGTTCCTGGTTCCCAGCTGGTGATCAGGAATGTTTTCTTGGTCCCTTCCTAGGGATGGTTTCTTGGGACCTTCCTGGGAGGTGGTAGCACAGATATCTTAACTCAAGTTCACAGCCGGAAGTCATCTTGGGGTCAGGGAGGATGCAGGGCCACAATAGACTCCCATCTGTGTCTCCTGGATTGCCATTTTTGGCTTGCTCTGGGAGCAAGGATGGGGTTCTGAGGGTCTCAGAAAGTCATTTCAGGCCCAGCCTGGTACACGTAGAGGGAAAACCCAGGGAACACACTGTTGTCCCCATGTTGTGCATCAGAGGGTGTGTGAGGCCACACAGCCAGTGCATGGCAGAGCTAGCCCTGGGAATTGGGACTGTACCCCTTGCAGGCCTCCACGGGAAGGAGGCCTGGTGGCCTCCTGCTGCTCACCTGCCCCTGGGGCCTGTGCTCTCACGCAGTTTTGGCATTCAGCATGACGGCACCGGCAATGACTGTGAGTCCATTGGGAAACGGCCTTTCATCATGTCTCCACAGCTCCTGTATGACGGAGGCATCCCGCTCACCTGGTCCCGCTGCAGCCGCCAGTATATCACCAGGTTCCTCGAGTAAGTCCTTCCCTGGGCCTGGTAGCCGGGCCCTGTCTGTGCAGTCATTGTTCCATGGTGGGGATGCAGGGCCAGGTCCCGGTAGACGGGGGCCTCAAGGGTCCCCTTGGGCAGTGTACCTGTGTGTGCAGCTGTGCTGTGCCTTAGAGGATGAGCAGGAGGAGAATTGCTCCAGAGCAGGGAGGGGTATCCACTGCAGACAGGGAGGGCTGTTTCTCTATGGAGTCAGGAAGATACTGGCAGCTGAGGCTGGCCAGTGGGGATACTGGAGGATGGGTGGCCAGCTTCACAGCTCAGTGAGACCAGGCAAAGAGGAGCAAATATAGAAGGCTTTTTTTTCCTTCAGTTTCTTACGTTGTTGAGCTATTTTGTATTCCTACTTAATATTCTAAATAAGAAAGAAGTTTAAATCTAAACTTTTTTATGCTTATTTATTTACTGGGGTAAGCATGTGTGGAGTCAGAGGACAAGTTGTGGGCATGGGTTTTCTAGATTCATCTTGTATGTTCTGGGCTTCTAACGCAGGCTGTCAGACAAGTGTCTTTACCTGCTGAGCCATCTTTCTGGCCCTAAATTCTTTCTTTTCCCCTTTCCTCTTCCTCCTCTTGTTTTTAAAGTTAAGGCCTTTCTCTTTCTCCCCCTCCTCCCTCTTTCAAGACAGGGTTTCTCTGTGTAGCTCAGACTGTCCTGGAACCCAGGCTGGCCTCGAACTCACAGAGATCCGTCTGCTTCTGCCTCCTGAGTGCTGGAATTAAAGATGTGTGCTGCTACCACCTAGCTCACACTCTTTTTAAAAATTATCAGTGTGTATATTTGTGTGTGTGTATGCATGCACGTGCACACGTGTGTGTGTGTGTGTGTGTGTACGCACATGCATGTACTATGGTGTGTAAACGCAGGTCAGAAGACAGCTGTGTGTAGTCAGTTCTCTCCTTGCACCTTTACACGAGTTCTGGGTGTCCAGTTCCGGCTGGCAGGTCTGCATGGCAAGCCACTTAACCTGCTGAACCACCTCGCTGGGCCCCTGCCCAACTTCTCGGCACATATCCTACCATTCACTTTCATTTTGTACAGGCCAGGTATTGTGGTACTGCTCTTCAATCCCAGGGCCTCAAACATGGCCAGGCTTGTTCTTGGAAGCTTTGCTACATGTCCATCCCCTGGTGCCAGTTTTATTTTAAGGGCCAATGCCAGCTTTTAACACGCAGTGTGACTACAGCTGCACCACTGGCCTTTCTGAGTGATCTTCGCTTGGCAGTGGAAATAGTGAATGAAACTAACCCCACTGCTGAAACTGCTCGGTTGCTTTCTGAATTGTTTCCGCAACATGCGTATTCATTCCCGATGGTCTACCGTCTGCTTATTGACAAGGAACAACCCCAAAGAGAGACGGCTCGCTATGGGTCCTATCTTGTCTGTTTCTCTTGAATCATCATTGTCTGCACAGTTATTGGCTGAGGCAGGGATGTAACCTGAGCGAGAAGGGACAGGGGAGCTCCTTAGTTGGTTCTGTTTCCAGGACCAGTGCTTCTTCCTTCTTCAGAAGCAAGATTGGGTTTGACTGACAGTACAGCCCCTAGAGCTGTCCATGCTCCTCTTGGTTGTAGGCATGGCCCTCTTATCTGCATGGATTTGCTTTCCCTTTTAGTGGGCTTCCAGACATGCAGTGGGGTCTATCAGGATTCTGTGCTCACGAAGAAGTGTGAATGCTACGTGCAAGGAGGGTAACAAAGAACACTGGACTCAGACACTGTGTATCTCTCACGCACATGCTCCTGTGTCCTTCCAGAACTTGCTTACAGAGCTGAAGTTCAAAGACATGAAAAAATTTACGATGTCAACAGTAGAATGCTAAGTGGCCTATTCCTTTCTCTCGAGACAACTGCTTTCAACCCTAAATCATGCAGCTTCTTTCCCTAGCTCAAGGGTTCCCTAACATCTCCAAACAGTGCCCATGGGGGACAGTTCACATTCAAACCATAGCAAGAACATATTAAATGTTTTCATTATTATAGCTTTGTGCTTATCTTTTTTCTGAATCAAGTATTATAGCAAGATAAAATTTTATTTTCAAGATGAAATTTTTCAAATAAAAAATTTTTAAGATTATTTTATGTATATAAGGGTTTGTCTGCATGTGTATCTATGTATCATGTGTGGCCTGCTGACTGTGGAGATCGGAAGGCATTGGAGCTGCTGGGTCTGCAGTTACAGATGGTTGTGAGGAACTGAATCCAGGCCCTCTGGAAGAGCAACCAGTGCTTTTAACCACAATGTCATCTCTCTAGCTCCTAGCTAACACGTTTTTTACATTTGCTTGGTTTTCTCTCATCTCTTGGCCTTCCACATCTAATGATGCCTCTTTCTAGAATGTGACTTTTTGGAAGCTTATTCCTGTCACACTATTTATCTATCTATCTATCTATCTATCTATCTATCTATCTATCTATCTATCTATCTATCTATCTATCTATCTATCTATCATCTATCTATCTATCTATCTTCCAGATCTGTAACCTCTCCATCTGTCTTAGTTAGGGTTTCTAATACTGTGACAAAACACCATGACCAAAAAGCAAGTTGGGGAGGAAAGTGTTTATTTGGCTTATACTTCCTCATTGCTGTCCATCACTGAAGGAAGTCAGGACAGGTTCTCGGACAGGGCAGGAACCTAGAGGCAGGAGTTGATGCAGAAGCCATGGAGGAGTCCTGCTTACTGGCTTGCTTCCCCTGGCTTGCTCAGCCTGCTTTCTTATGGAAACCAGGATCACCAGTCCACAGATGGCACCATCTACCATTGGCTGGGCTCTTCCCATTGGTCACTAATTGAGAAAATGCCTTACAACTGGATCTCATGGAGGCCTTTCCTCAACTGAGGCTCCTCCTTTCTGATGGTTCTAGCTCGTGTCAAGTTAATACACAAAACCAGCCAGTGCACCACCACCAGCTTCTCTGGAGACTGGATACTTTCCTAAGCTTTCCCTGAAGTTGTCATAGAGAGGCTTCCCGTTTCCTGAATTCCATGCTACTTTCTTAGGGATTATCTTTTGTTGTTGTTTTGATATGGCACACCCTCAAGAATCTTTCCAAAGTGGGCACATTGAGGTAAACTGTCTGTCTGAACCTGTTTTTACTCTTCCTTAACACAAGTTTGGTAGTGTGATTTGGTACTCAGTCACCCTTGGAATGTAGAAGGCATTTTTCCCTTTGTCTACCAGTTTCCAACATTGCTGTTGAGATGCCCCATACCATCCCTTTCCTGACAGCTTTGAATGTGACCTTTTAAATAGTCTGGAAGTTTTTAGGAATCTGTTTCTTTTTTTATGGCAACTTTAAAATTCATAACTATGTGCCTTGGTCTCCTTTTATTTTGGGGAAATTCATTGGGTTGTATTCATCTAGAAACTCATGTTTTTCAGTTACTGGAAATGTTCTTGTATTATTTATTTTTGATAATCTATTTTTTCTTTCTGGGACACTTTTAGTATTGAGTTGTTCTTCCCTTAATTTTTAGGCCTTTTCTATCTTTTCTTTTCAGAGAGGTGTTGCTTTGTCTTTCATATATTTCTTCTGTCAAAGATTATGTTTGTTTGTTTAGCGATGAATGCCTCATGCAGTCCAAGCTAGCCTTGAACTTGCTATCGAGCCAAAGTTGACTTTGAACTCCTGCTCCTCCTGCCTTCATCCACTAAGTGCTGGTATTATACATGTGTGTCCCCACCCTTGGCCCTGGTAAAATTTTGACATTTTGTTTATTGTACTTTTTATTCCCTTAGCTTTAATCTCTAAATGCTTGTTTTTTTTTTAATTTTTATTGAGCTCTATATTTTTCTCTGCTCCCCTCCCTGCATCTCCCCTCCTCTTCAACCCTCCCCCAAGGTCCACATGCTCCCAATTTACTCAGGAGAGCTTGTCTCTTTCTACTTCCCATGTAGATTAGATCTATGTATGTCTTTCCTAGTGTCCTCATTGTTGTCTAAGTTCTCTGGGATTGTGGTATGTAGTTTGGCTTTCTTTGCTTAAGTTTAAAAACCACCTATGAGTGAGTACATGTGATAATTGTCTTTCTGTGTCTGAGTTACCACACTCAAAATAATGTTTTCTAGCTCCATCCATTTTCCTGCAAAATTCAAGATGCCATTATTTTTTTTTTCTGCTGTGTAGTACTTCATTGTGTAAATGTACCACATTTTCCTTATCCATTCTTTGATTGAGGGGGCATTTAGGTTGTTTCCAGGTTCTGACTATGACAAACAAAGCTGCTATGAACATAGCTGAGCACATGTCCTTGTGGCACAATTGAGCATCTTTTGAATATATACCCAAAAGTGGTATTACTGGGTTTTGAGGAAGGTTGTTTCCTAATATTCTGAGAAATTGTCACAATGACATCCAAAGGGGCTGTATCAGCTTGCATTCTCACCAGCAATACAGAAGGGTTCCCCTTACCCCACAACCTCTCCAGCATAAGTTGTTATCAGTGTTTTTGGTCTTGGCCATTCTTACAGGTGTAAGATGGAATTTCAGAGTTGTTTTGATTTGCATTTCTCTGATGATAAGGATGTTGAACATTTCCTTAAGTGTTTTTCAGCCATTTTAGATTCCTCTGTTGGGAGTTCTCTGTTTAGATCTGTACTCCATTTTTTAAAATTGGATTATTTGTTCTATTGATGACCAATTTCTTTTTTGTTCCTTTTTTTTTCTTTTTTTTTTTTTGACTAAAGGAGGAAATGAACACA
>NW_004949110.1:903385-904217 GCF_000317375.1 Microtus ochrogaster
TCTTGTCATACAAGTCTTCCACTTGTTTGGTTCGAGTTACTCCGAGATATTTTATGCTATTTGTGGCTATTGTGAAGGGTGATGTTTCTCTGATTTCTTTTCCAGCCCTTTTATCATTTGTGTACACGAGGGCTACTGATTTTTTTGAGTTAATCTTGTATCCTGCTACATTACTGAAAGTGTTTGTGAGTTGTAGAAGTTCCTTGGTAGAATTTTTGGGATCACTTATGTAAACTATCATATCATTAGCAAACAGTGTGAGTTTGACTTCTTCTTTTCTTATTTGTATCCCCTTGATCTCCTTTTGGTGTCTTATTGCTCCAGGTAGGATTTCAAGAACTACACTGAATAGATATGGAGAGAGTGGACAACCTTGTCTTGTCCCTGATTTCAGTGGAGTCACTGGGAGTTTCTCTCCATTTAGTTTAATGTTGACTGTTGGCTTGCTGTATATTGCCTTAATTATGTTTAGGTATGTTCCTTGTATCCCTGCTTTCTCTATGACCTTTATCATAAAGGGATGTTGTATTTTGTCAAAAGCTTTTTCAGCATCTAATGAGATGATCATGTGGTTTTTATTTTTCAGTTTGTTTATTTGGTGGATTATGTTGACAGATTTTTGTATGTTGAACCATCCCTGCATCTCTGGGATGAAGCCGACTTGATCATTGTGGATGATGGTTCTGATGTATTCTTGGATTCATAAATACTTGTTTTTTTTTTAAGTTGTCTTACTTCATTAAGTGTGTTGTCTGCTCTTTGATTCAGATTTACATTAATTTATAAAATCTTTTTCTCTCTTTCTTCTCCTCCTCCTCCTCCTCCTCCTCCT
>NW_004949110.1:904523-957665 GCF_000317375.1 Microtus ochrogaster
GCATGTATACCTGCAGGCCAGAAGAGGGCACCACATCTCATTATAGATGGGTGTGAGCCACCATGTGGTTGCTGGGAATTGAACTCATGACCTCTGGAAGAGCAGTCAGTGCTCTCAACCGCTGAGCCATCTCTCCAGCCCCTTGTAGTCAGATTTTTCTTTGAGCCTCCAGGTCACAAATAATGACACAGAGACTTATTATTAATTACGAAAACTCTGTCTTAGCTTAGGCTTGTTCCACTAGCTTTTATAACTTAATTAACCTGCTTTTATTAATCTATATTTTACCATGTGGCTTTTTATCTTTCTTTTATTCTGTATTTCCAACTTCCTGCATCTCCATGGTATCGCCTGCCTGCCTCAATTCATCTCCTTTTCCCTTCTCTCCCTGGAAGTCCTGCTTATCTCTCCTGCCTACCTATTGACTGTTGAGCTTTTTGTTACACCAATCACAGCAATATACCTTCACATAGTGCACAAATATCTTACAACATTTCCCCCTTTTGCCTAAATAAAAAGGAAAGGTTTTCACTGTAATACGGTAAAATTATATTCAATAAGAACAATTATCAAGTAACAATTAGATTTACAATGTCCAGTTCATTTGAATTTGACAAATTCAGAGAAATTACTCTGTTATTTATCTTATTCTGATGAGTCCAAAGTTTTATACCTAATTTACTTTCTATCATAGCTTTTATTACTAACTCAAAATTACCTTTTTAGACCTCAAAACATTTTCTTAAATAAACAATTTAAGCTTTTATGTTTCTCAACCTAATACACTTTATACCTCTTTTGTGAGTTTCTTTTCTGAATTTGGCTACAAGGAAAACTGTAACTATAACTATCTCATCTTCAACTCTATCAGAGAACTAAGAAGGATATAATGAGTAAACAGGAAGTATAGAGAAAACAACTTCCAAAACTATAGAAATGACAGAAGCAGCTGGCTGTCTGGACAGTCACATAAGATTCCTCTGCAAGGCTGAGATATCTGTCTTCAGCCTATGGGCTTAGAATATCTGACAGACTTTTCTGTAAAGCAGGAATTTTGAAGACCTTGTCTTGGCAAAGTTAAAAAACTGCCTTCTTTTGTGTCCTGCTTGTCCAATTTGGACAGCATACTGTCAGCAGTAGAGGCAAGGGCAGTTTCTTGCCTAGTGATTAACTTTGACACAATAAAAGCAACCTCCATACAGAGTTACTTTGATGCCCATCATCTTCTCTAAAGTAGATTGGTCCTGCTAGATTCAGATATGTCTTATAGTCATGAAAAACCTTATGTTATTAAAATATCTTAAATGCTATATTCTGTAGGTCTCTGAAGTGTTTGAAGACCACCTATCTATGTAAAATATATCTCTGATTGACCTTGAAAACATATCTAAAATGACTATGACTTTGATTATTATAGATGACTAACTAACTACTAACCAGTTTTCAAGCCTAGAACTTTACATTACATTTTTAAATGAGCTGCACAGGTATAGTGCCTTAAACAAGAATAGAAACATATATGCAGTATTACAAAAATACCCTTAAATTTGTATCAATATACAAAAATACATTAATAAGAATAGAAACATACATAGAGTATATTCTAACAAAAATAACCTTAAATTTGTATCAGTATGCAAAAATCCATACCAATGTCAAATATTTGAGATTAATAGTTGCTTTTTAGGTAAAAATGGATTCAAAATCTATTCTTTTATCCTATCATTCCTATGTCATGTTTCCTGTGGAAACAAAGTTATTACCTCTCCCTCAATGGAACATATTTTCTGGCTTCCATTTGAAGTTAAAATATTCTTAAAATATATAGGTTGGCTTAACTTAGCAGTTTCCATAATCTAATGTCTCTCAGCAGCTATTGTTTTTTATATATCAGCATTTAAAAAAATTCAAAGTCAACAAAACAACATACTGGATTCAGGTACCCTGTGTATTTTCCATCTTTACATGTTATATTTTTATATTACTTTACTCTCTCTTTAAAGACTTTATTATTTTTAAACTAGTTTTTTTATGACTGTCTATACCCATTTTCTGTTCTTTCTTCAGCATCTAATCACATTTTTTAAACACACTGTGCCTTTTTTAGAGGTTTTTCTGCATCTGGACTTGGCTTTACTAAGCACCTGCAGCATTCTCTGACTTCATGAGACGCATCTTAAACTGCTATGTCAGCTGCTGCACAACTTAGCTTTGTGCATGGCACTGGTACACTGGTGCATGTGCTGGCAGCTGACCCCAGCCCTCTTCGAGGCAGTGAGAGCGGAGCCTCATGCCTTTGGGCCTTGGCTTGGTGCAGGTCTATTTGCCCCAGCTCCATTAGGCTTCTACTTAGTCTCCTGCCACTGACTGAGTAGTGTGTTGCCCACTGCTCATAAACCCCATTCAAATGCTCAGAGCAGGGCCTCTTAAAAGAGCCAAGCCTTTGTACACTGCCAGCACCCAGCCTAGTCAGAACTCCACCTCCCCCAGCTTTCTCAGGCCCTATGTCGATTTGTATGCTTCGAGTTGGGCACTAAATGTAGTCAGATTTTTCTTTAGGCTGTCAGCTCACAAATAACAACACAGAGACTTATTATTAATTATGAAAGCTTGATCATAGCTTAGGCTTGCCCCACTAGCTCTTAAAACTTAACCCGCTTTTATCAATCTACATTTTGCCATGTGGCTCTTTGCTTTTCCTTTCATTTTGTATGTCTGACTTCCAGTGTCTTTATGGCGTCTCCTGTGCACCTCAATCCATCTCCTCTTCCTTTCTCTCCCTGGAAGTCCCGCATATACCTCCTGCTTAGCTGTTGGCTGCTCCACTTTTTATTACACACCAATCACAGCAATAAACCTTCGTACAGTGTACAAATATCTCACAACAGGGGTTCTCTGTGTAAACCTGGCTGTCTTAAAACTCATTCTATAGACTAGGCTGTTCTTGAATTCAGAGAGCCTTCTGCCTCTGCTTCTCGAGTGCTAGGATTTAAAAAAGGTGCAAACCACCACTCCCTGGCCTGAAATCTTTACTTTGTTTTTTTTGTTTGTTTGTTTGTTTTAAAGATTGATTTTATTTATATTTATGTGTCTCTATGTATGCACACAAGAGTTTAGTACCTGCAGAGGCCACGAGAGGCCGTTGAATTTTTCTGGCAGTAGAGTTAGAAGCTGCTGTGAGCCATGTGATATGGGTACTGGGAACTGAATTCTGATCCTCTGCAAGAGCAGTAAGTGCTCTTAACTGATAAGCCGTCTCTCCAGGGCCTGGTTTATTCTTTCTAAACATATTTCTTTCATGTTAAAGCTTTTCTTAAAATGTGTTTGTATGTTTTCTATAGATAAGAAGAAACAGCTGTCTACTGGGAGATCTGTAGTCTTGGCTATAGCTTTCTGAGTCACTGATGAAGGGCTTATTGGGATTCAGCTTTTTTTTTTTTTTTTTTTTTTTTTTGAGGGGGAGCAATTATCCTTAAATGCCAGAAACTGAGGTTATGTTTCTGAGTGACTTGAGACACCCAGAGAAGGCTCTAGTCTCCTGGGAGCGTCTCACATCGGTCTGCTGGCATCCGAAAGGGCAGGACTTACTGGTGTCTCAGCCTTTACTGTGCAGAATATTAGTGGTCCTTTCTCCATAGGTTCCTTTGCTGTGAGCCTTTGCCTGTGACTGGATTCCTAGACCAGGTCCTGCTGGGTTTCTTTTCTTCTGGGCAGGGTGATGCCAATCCCCTGGCTACACAGGATTGGCATGGAAACCTTCCAATTTGCTCTGTCCTCAGCTCTACTGGCCCCCAGACATCTGAGGGTCCCTGAGATCTAGAGTCCTGAATCTTCTAGGGTTCTGTTTCTCCATTGTGTCTCCTTGCGGCTTTAGCGCTCAGCATCTGCCGCTTTACCAAGTCAGCTACTTGGTCGGCCATCTGCTTTGCAGCTTCCAGAAGTTCTCTTGCCATCATTCATTTGCTGTCATCATGTCCTCTTACCCTCTGCCTGGGTGGAGTTATGCTTTGTTTACCCCTCAAATGTCAGTGTAGAAGGGCTTCAGCAGAGAGCTGAAGAGCTGTGCCTGCTTGCTCAGTGTGCTGTGGTTCTCTGGAAGTCCCTTCCCTATGGTGTTAGACTGCTGCATGCCTAGGGCGTCTGGGTTGCTGAGAGCATGGACACAGGTCTCTCCTGGAAGAGGGATTTGGATGAGGGGGTGACAACTGGAAACTGAAGAGTTCAGTTCAGTGGTTAAAACCTGGCCTCTGGCCCAGGCTCCTCGTGTTGGCAGATGAGTTCCATTAGCCCTTAAGCCTCCAAAAATGGGGATCATGATGGACAGGCTTAGTGTTTGCTGTAAGGATTAACTGAGAAAGCAAGAGGCACAGATAGCACGGTGCCTACCACATAGTACGCAGTCAGTATGTGGCCACGGTTGCTATTACTCTTTCTACAGCGGTTAACCAAGTGGTTGACCTGTGGATTTGAACCAGAGAAGCCGCCTGGGTTGGGGAGGAGGTGAACTTCCCAGAGAGGGCAGAGGAAATCAGAAGAGTGGGTACCCTGAAACACCCACGGGGCTTGTTCCCAGCTGCCCCACCCAGAGTGCCACCCAGCACCCTGGCTCAGGGACAGATAACTGAACAGGCAAGTCTCTGTGTTCCTTTAGCGGCTGGAATGTATGAGAGCCTTGGCTGGGGGCCTGGGCTCAGGGTAGGAGGAGAGGCAGAGAGCCCAAGCCTGAGGTTTGCCTTGCAGATAGAACTGGACTCCACCACCTGAGGGTGCTCAGGAGGGAGAGTCACCCTTCCCAGGTCAGGCCACACCTCTCTGCTCCATCTGTGAGCCAGCAGTCAAGGGGTGCAAAGCCCAGGATAAGGGGAAAGCAGAGGAACCCTCCACAGCAGGCAGAGTGGCTGCTCCATCTCCCACCACTAGCTCCTTGCTGGGGTGGGACAGGAGACAGTCTCTGCCCAAACAGGGTGGGGATCATCTGAACGAGTGGGTGCTGGATGGGTGGAGCAGCAGTCTTTCCATAGCTTGGGGAACTCTCAGCATCATGTACAGACCACCCACTATCCCTATATGGCCACGCCCCTCAGCTCCCAGCCAATATGTTTCCTGAGCTGCTTTACTGAGACGTGGCTTCCCCTCGCTGGGTCCACAAGCACACGTGTAATAGAGCCCAGGGCCACATATAGAACCTGTCTGCAGACATTCACCCTTATAAAGATGAAGGCATAATAACTCAAAGTGAGGAGGGAGTGGCAGCAGTCCTTGGTGAGTGGTGGGGGTGTGTATAAGAAGGTGTAGAGGGACAGAGACATCTCTTGGAGGTAGGGACACACTCTCAGGGCTTTTAGAGCTGACACTGAAGGGTAGGAGAGGAAGCTGAGCATAGGGAAAACCTGGCAAAGGAAGAACCTAGGAACCTGACGGGGTGAAGGATCAGGGGATGGTCTGCAGCAGGGAGGGATCAGGGGTGTCTGCAGCTAATCCAAGATAGCTGACCTGAAGAACTCCAGGAGTGTCTCTGGGCTGATAGGTGCTTATGTATAGTGGAGAGGTTGCAGCATCCACGCGTCTCTCCCGTTCAAGCAAGGATTCACCCCGGCCCCGAGACAGTGTTTCATGGTGTAACAGCCCTGGCTGTCCTGGAACAAGCTCTTGTAGACCACACTGGCCTCCAACTCACAGAGACCTGCCTGTCTCTGCCTCCTGAGTGCTGGGATTAAAGGCGTGTGCCATCACCGCCTGGCTGTTCATGCCTATTCTTGAAGTCAGGGTTTTGCAGAGTGGGGATCAGGCCTGGGGGGCGGGGGTGGGGTTCTTCGTCTCTTTTCCAACAACCTCCTGTACAGAGACCCTATGACCAGAAACCAGGGCCAGAGAGGGAAATTGGCACACAGGCAGTCAGCTCTTCCCAATATCAAGGTGACAGTAAGACTTCCTACTGGAGTCACCCCACGACTACTCTGACCCTTTGTGGAGTGGCCCTGCCATAATTAGCACAAGAAAGAGCCCCTAGGGGATGGCTGCTGGGTGTGGGGACCTTGGTAGGTGTCCAGCTGTTCGAGGAGCTTGGCTGTGAGCCAGCCAGAGGAAGGAAAGGCTGTTTCTGGCTTTTCCTAAGCAGACACTACTCTGGAATACCTTGGGGCCTCCTACACTTGAGGATGTGAAGGTCGAGAGAGGCTAGGTAGTAGTCCAAAGTCATATAATATCCACAAGAGGAAGGGAAGGCCAGCTGCTTCTGTGACTTTGCAAGCAGACACTGCGGTGGATACTTCTACAGCTTTGGATTGGTCCCTTAGACATAAGGCTGTGACAGTTCAGAGAGGATTGGGGGTAAACTGAGGCAACATAACATCCTCAGCCAAATTGAGAGGTAGGCTGCTATATCTCTAGCTGTCTAGCATCAAGCCCATAGGTGCCCCACCCCCTAGCAAGTTGGCATAGTGTCACAAGGGACTAGTGTCCCTTCTTCCTCCCTCTGTTAGATTCTACTTTGTTTTTTTTTTTTCCTGGGACTTCTGCCTGCTCCAACCAGACTCCATCCTGGCTCCCTGGCCTGGTACCTTCTGTCCTCAAGTCAACCTGGCTTTGGGTTGTACTGATCTCCCACTGACTGGACCTGTGTCCCACCGATTCTGCCTCCTATTATTTCCAACTAAGTCCTTTCTGTCTCGTCACCTAGTTGCCTATATTTGTAGCTCAAATCTCCTTGGACTCTAAGCCCTGGACCCTCCTCCCATCCCTAAGGGACCAAAATGAGCCCTTGCAGGCTGGCAGCACACTCCTACTGTCCTGCTTCCAGACAACCTCACAGAACATTTAGAGTTAATCAAGACAGAGGTGGTTGTGTGGACTAGGGATATCCCTGTTGCCTCCCTGCTCCCTGACTGCCTGCCTGCTGCTGCTGCCGCCACCACCGCTGCCGCCGCTGCTGTATGGCCACCTTTCTAGGCATCACATCTGAAGGAGCGTGTGATGCATATGGGCTGTGCCTGTTCATATTGTCCCATTCTCTTGTCACTGCCCTGGAATGCTTGCTAGAGGAAGGCAGGAAGGACCAGGGAGTAAGGAGCAGGGGGCAGGCTCTTGGGTCAGGGTGGGAGGTGGCCGGGCAGCTGTTCCCCCAGAGGCCTTTTGTTTTATCAGCTGTGGTGTGATGGTTTCCAGAGCTTGGCCCAATCCAGCCTGGCCCCAGGCTCCCAGCAGGGGTAGAGGCCTCAGGAGCTAAGAGCATAGCCACTTGAGGGCTTGGTGGACCTGACCTTTGGAAGAAGGGTGCCAGAGTGTCTGTGGAGGGCCAGTGGCTTGTGCCAAGGCCTGCAATAGGGGTGGGGTATTTATTAGCTGGCTGGAGCTCCAGGCAGCTGAGAGAAGCCTGCAGAACTGCCTTGCGAGGCTGGGGCCACATGATGGGCTGGCCAGGCGGAAGACTGTCATTTTCCCGCTGTTTCCACAAGTCCCACCAGCTCTGCTCTTCCAACCAGGCCTCTCTCATGGGTCTCAGGCTGCCCTCGTGCCCTAAGGGACCTCACTTTACCCTTCCATCCCATTTTCTGCAGCCGTGGGTGGGGCCTGTGCTTGGATGACTCTCCAGCCAAAGACGTCATTGACTTCCCCTCGGTGCTGCCCGGTGTCCTGTATGATGTGAACCACCAGTGCCGCCTTCAGTATGGGGCTTACTCGGTCTTCTGTGAGGACATGGATGTGAGTAAGGGTGTGGGAGTCACAGGCGATGGCCCTCACCAGCCTGAGAGTGGCAGGTTCTGAGAACCTCTGCCTGGCTTGGGCTGGACTCTCAACGGACATGGTGATAGCTAATGTGACCTTCGGCAGAAACCTGGGGTTGGGTGGTCTCAGGCCCAGGTCTGGATTCTGTATCAACCCCCAGGGGACTTTGGACAAGACTCCTAGCCCTCTGGATTTGACTTAGAAGAGAAAAAAAAATCTGCCCTTTAGAGTCCAACAGAGAGTCTTGTAAAGATATGACAGACGCTTCTACCTTGAGTGTTTGAGGAGGTGTAGCGGGGGCTGGAAGAAGGGGCCAGCTGGAGACAGAGCTCAGCTCCAACCCAGCCTGGAGGATAGCCCCTCCCAAGGGCCCCATGATATGATGTGGTTGAGGGGAGGGGCCAGAGGAGGAGCAGACAGTGGACCCTCGCACTTGCACATTCACTTGGTGTACTGCCCCTATGGAAAGTGTCCAGGGGGCTCTAGGGGGAAAATAGGGGCAGACTGGGTGCTCTCACTGGGGAGAGGATGAGGGTGATGCACATGTCTGTTTGCAGAATGTCTGCCACACACTGTGGTGCTCTGTGGGGACCACCTGTCACTCCAAGCTGGATGCAGCCGTGGATGGCACGAGATGTGGGAAGAACAAGGTAGGTGGGAAACCTCGACCCTGACTGAATGCGGGGTGGGGGAGGGCTGTCTGTTCTTTACCACACCACGCCAGACTTCCCTGGGGTCGACTTTAGCTTCTGCTCTTAGTATTCATTTTGTTTCAGCATGGTGTCTGGGCTGTGGGTGACCATAAAGGCTGTCTTGCACCTTCCATCCTCCCGCCTCTGCGACTGTCTTGCTTGCTTTGTTCTCACTGGGATGAGGATGACTGAGAGGTGTCGGGGTTGGGTTGCTCTGCCTCCATCTGTCTCAGTAGTGGTGTCTCAGTGGAGAGTGCGTCCCTGAGGGCTTCCAGCCTGAGGCGGTGGACGGTGGCTGGTCCGGCTGGAGTGCCTGGTCTGTCTGCTCGAGGAGCTGTGGCGTGGGTGTACGGAGTGCTGAACGACAGTGCACACAACCTGTGTGAGTGCGGGGCCCAGGCTGGGATAAAGGACCTGAGCGGAGCGGATTGTGGAGACTGCCTGTGTTCCAGCATGCAGCTCTCAAAAGTATCCTTAGAAGGGCTGAGTCCAATGTCTAAGTCACCACCGGCCACTTCCAGGGAGTGTTCTGGAAGCATTCCTCCAGAGCTGACACCGTTGCAGTCAGGGGAGTGCTCTCCAGAGCCTGGGGAGATGAACTAGAGACCTTGCAGCACAGGCAGGGACTGTAGGGAGGTCGGGGCAGAGGTGAATGCTTAGCAACTGGGTCCTGGAATGCTCAGGGTTCAGGCCCTCCACCCTCACACAAGGGCATCCTTTTCCATTACTCCTAGGCCTCAGTGTGCTCGACTCTATAATGGGATGCTAGCAGAGCCCTAGTTAACTTGCCATTGGATAAAGTCAGGCCACATGGGTGAGGCACTGAGTTCTCCCAGTGCTCTGGGAAATGCCCAGCACCAGCTTCTTCAGACCCCTGAGGAGACTGGCAGCAGTTGGGCAGCCCTGGTGGGGTGGCTGTGGCCTGGGGTGAGCCCCCTTAAGGGGGCTGTAGAGACTCCATGAAACAAGGGGTTGTCTGGCTCTTGTACAAACTTCTTTGCCTGTCTCCCAAGGAGGTAGAATTCAAAGGCAATTCCATCTCAGGACTGGTGCTTCACCAGGCCGGTGGTCTGTACCCCTCTGCATGTCTCCTCCTCCAGCTCAGCCTGGCTGAGATGGGGTGCGTGTGAGATGCCAAGCCAAGGCAGTGTCTCACCTGGGTGGGGCCTGGAGGCTTCCTTTGAGCTGGCTCAGGGTGCTGTCCCCATGACAACTCTCATGACATAAGGCCGGCCCATTAGCTCACCACGTGTTCCCGCTCTCAGCATCCCCCTTAGAGGCAGTCCAACTCCATTCTAGAGACGAGGAAACTGAGGCCTGGAGGATGGCGAGCATTTGCCCATGGTCACACAGCAGGTCTGGCCGAACCTAGGCTTCTTGCTGCCACTCTTCCGTAGATCCTCGGAAACAGGATGGAGGTGTATGGGTCAGAGAGTGGCTCAAGGGTAGGGCAGCATAGCCGAAGACAGGAGGGGACTCTGAGTGCGGAGGATACAGATGTTGCTTGGCATAGGGTACTAGTAGCATGCTCACACCCTGATGGCTTTCCTCGTAGGCCTAAGCACAGAGGCAAGTACTGTGTGGGGGAGCGGAAGCGGTTCCGACTCTGCAACCTGCCAGCCTGTCCTGCTGGCCGCCCCTCTTTCCGCCATACCCAGTGTAGCCAGTTTGATGCCATGCTCTACAAGGGCCAACTGCATACATGGGTGCCTGTGGTCAATGATGGTGAGTCCTGCTACCCATGTAGACACTGGGCCAGGGATGGGGGACATAGAGGCCCCAGTGATATAGGCCCACGTATTGAGGTCGTATCACCCTCAGCCTTTGTCTGCTCCCTGCTATTGTTTGGGGTAGCTGTTCATTCCCAGCTCCTCAGTCTGCAACTCTGCAGATAGTTCTCAGTCCTGTCAGATGCCCTTGGCCTTACTACTCAGGCACATTATGGAGGATGAAGGGGATTTTCCTGATGGCCTCTGTAATGCCTGCTCTTTTGCTTTTGCTCCATGAGTCCTCTGCTTGTCCCCTTAGAGAACCCCTGTGAGCTGCACTGCCGGCCCTCCAAACACTCCAATACAGAGAAGCTGAGGGATGCCGTGGTGGATGGCACCCCTTGCTACCAAGGCCGGGTCAGCCGTGACATCTGCATCAACGGCATCTGCAAGGTGTGTGGGATAGCAAGAGACTCTCCTAGACTCACTGGCGGGCAAGGGATCCACCTCTAGGTCTTTCCTGGCTTCCTCCAGGCTGCACGCCCCTGTCCACTGACTCGAAGACAAAGCCTCTGTGCCCCGCTGTCTCTGGCATTGGACATTCCACAGTTGGCTCTAGATTCTCAGCCACTACCATCGTATTACTTTGTCTCCACCAACTGCCTGTTGCTCATCCCAGCCCACCTGCCTATACAACCCCAGCCATGAAACCAGAGCCTGGATGGGTGTAGGCCCCCGCCTCCTCTCTGATAGGAAGGAGCTGACAAGGTGGTACTGGTGGTGCGCCAGGCTCTGGGCCTGCAGAAAGTGCTGTTTGGCAATAGCTCTTCTGGTTTCTAGTACTGGCTGCTCTTCTATGCCCAGGGCCCCAGCACCTTCCTTACCCTGCTTCTCACCTTTAAAGCTACTGTGTTAAAGGCATGGGTTTAGAGGAAGCCTAGGAAAGAGGTGCTAACCCAGTGTCTTTGAAATTGAATCCTATTTCTGGAAAATTCCACCATGTGCTAGGAGCCATGCTTATCTGAAGCCTTCTATGAAAGAGACTTCCTGCCTTTTGTGTCATGTGATGCTCTCAACACTGCTGTAAGGCATGGACTGATGTCCCCTCTTCATCAGGGGAAGAGTAGCTCATGTGTGACAGGGACACTCCCTGTGATGAGACTGGACCCCAGGCATTGGCTCTTGATCTCCACCTAGGGCCTCCCTACTGAACCCTGGTGGATACCCAGAGGAGGCTGGCAGCCAGCACAAAGGGCCTCCTCTCTGTTACAGAACGTGGGCTGCGACTTTGAGATCGACTCTGGTGCCGTGGAGGACCACTGTGGTGTATGCCAGGGCAATGGCTCTACTTGCCACACCGTGAGCAGAACCTTCGAGGAGGCTGAGGGCCTGGGTATGGTTGGGACTGCTGGACTGCGGATGTGTGCCTGCCATCTTAGTCTCTGCCCCTTGCCTAGACTAGACGTGACTGGCAGCGGTCTCCTTGTCTGGTCAGGGTCCTCCCAGAAGTCAGTGAGACCCTGTCCCAAGTGAGACCTGTCCTGGTGGTCCTTCTATTCTAGGGACTGAGTGATCTGTCATCTCTTCAGAGAGCTGCTGTCTTCTGACCCTTCAGAGACCTTCCCAGGGCTGTGCCTCAACTTTGGGGTCTTAGTTACATAGGGCTTAAGTGCCAACCGTGTGCTCAACTGTGGGGGACACCTTGGGGAAGAGCTCACGGGGTGACAGAATCTTCGCTGTGATGAATGCAGTAGGCTGTGTACTTCAGGGAGGGAAGGAAACACTCATAGGAGGTGGATGATGATGGATTCAGGAGGCTGGGTGAGGAGAACCCCAGCTAGAGCCCGTGGACTGTGAGGCTATGACGCTGGGCTCCACAGCTTGCATTTCTTTCTCTCAGTGCTTCATCTCTGTAAAATGGGAATGGCAACAGTGCCTGTTACAGCATGGGGTAGTGCTGCGTAGACCCAAGCGCAGTGTTCCATAACTACAAAAGAGAAGTCAGGTTGACTAGAGAAAAGGAGAGGGGCCCAAGCATTTTGGCTTTCCATGATGGGAGAGATTATAGACAAGGCTGTGAAAAAGACTAGTTCAGTCTTCCTGGAGAGTTACGCTGGGCCATGGGTCAGCGGGGAAAGATCTGTGGACCCTTTCTGAGGCCTTGGTGACCCAGAGTGGATATAATACCTGCCCTGTGTGGGGACTTAGAATCCCGAGCTGATGATAGAGTCTTTGGCTTCATCAGCATAGACAAAAGGAAGCAAGAAGGTGGCGGGGGTGGCGGGGGAGGTAACAACTGACTGCTTGTCCCGGAACCCAAACGCTGTCCAACCCTTGCCAACAGGGTACGTGGATATAGGGCTGATCCCAGCCGGAGCCCGAGAGATCCTCATTGAGGAGGTAGCTGAGGCTGCCAACTTCCTGGCCCTGCGGAGTGAGGACCCAGATAAGTACTTCCTCAATGGTGGCTGGACCATCCAATGGAATGGGGACTATCAGGTGGCGGGCACTACCTTCACCTATGCGCGCACAGGCAACTGGGAGAACCTCACATCCCCCGGCCCCACCAGTGAGCCTGTTTGGATCCAGGTACCTGCCTCTCAAGGCCAGGATGGGAGGACTAAAACGGGGTGGTCCGCCAGGTAGGATATACAGGGAAACCTTAGGGCTGTCATAGGCTATGGTTCTGGGTTGGGCTCAGCTGATGGGGTCTCTGAATCTCTGTCTCAGTTTTCCCATCTCTAGAGTAGGTTTCCAATACAGCTCAGTTTACAGAGGTGGCTGGGGACGACCCTAGGTGCAGGTGCTAGGCAGATGAGGAAGGGCCCCTGGGCTCATAGCCCCCCCCCATTTGATTGTTCCAGCTGCTGTTCCAAGAGAGCAATCCTGGGGTACACTACAAGTATACCATCCACAGGGACAGCCATGATGAAGTCCAGTTACCTGAGTTCTCTTGGCACTACGGGCCCTGGAGCAAGTGCACCGTCACTTGTGGCACAGGTGAGACTCACACTTGATGAACCCTTCAAGCTTATGTGTGATCACATGTAACACTCACCCCCGGGCTTTGAAGTGGGTCTTGTTATTTATTTCCAGTTTATAGAGCTCAAAGTCTTAAGCCAAGAAGCAGTGGTGTGGGCCCACTTAGCCTGCTGACCCCTTTATTGCCTCCAAGTGTAGGGTGTCATGGAGGGAAGCCTGGGAGGCCACTGAGGTCAAGGAGGCCTGTCTTCACCGCGACAGAGGCAGCAGAGCCCTGTTCTGTGAGGGTCTGGACAGAGAGGGTGTGTTTACGTCCTTTGGGATACCCTGGTGCCAGGCCCAGGCTGAATCGCCATGGCTTCCAGGTGTGCAGAGACAGAGCTTGTATTGCATGGAGAGGCAGGCGGGACTTGTGGATGAGGAACACTGCGAACATCTCAATCGGCCCGATGACCGCCAGAGGAAATGCAGTGAGGAGCCCTGTCCTGCCAGGTAAGCATGCTGTCCCCAACCAGACTTCTAATTCCTAAGTGTCCTGCTCTCTCCTTTGCATTGGGACCCTGGTACCTCTGGGGAAGAGAGCAAGTAGCTTGTGGCCTCTTCTCCCCAGGTCAGAGGCATCAATCCATGGACCTGGCTTGGCCCTTGAGTGTCCTTGGGGAGCCAGTGCCAGCCTAGATGTTCTTGATCACTCCTCTTTGTGTCACTGGGTATCTTGTCCAGGTCCCTGGGGTGACGGTGGTGGGAGTGAAGAGAGCTCCGCTACTGGGTTTCAGGGGCGGAACACCAACTTGGGGTTTGGCTCTTGGGGATTATTCTCCATTCAGCCCTGTCTGCACCCCGATGGCCTGAAGCCATGCTGTGGCCACCTTTGCTCATGATAGGGGCTAATATCACACTATCATCACTGTGTGCTCCTTGCCAGGTGGTGGGCAGGGGAGTGGCAGCTGTGTTCCAGATCCTGTGGACTTGGAGGTCTCTCTCGCCGGACCGTGCTCTGCATACGCAGTGTAGGGCTGGATGAGCAGCGAGCCCTGGAACCACTTGCCTGTGCGCATCTTCCTCGTCCCTTGGCTGAAACCCCATGCAACCATCATGTACCCTGTCCTTCCACCTGGGGTGTGGGCAACTGGTCTCAGGTAAGCGTACGGAGGATAGGGAACCTGGGTCTGGTACCACCATGACCTCAGAAAACCTGTACAGAATCCTTACTGCTTGTTACATGGGGTGGGAGGGGGCCTGGAGCGTTTCTGGGACAACACCGTTTACAAAGCCGTGGGGACCAGGAATTCCCTGGCATGTTGACTATCATCTTGAACCTTAAAAGCATGGCCACAAAGGGCTGGCTGAGACCTCTGTCACTATGATACCAGCAGTAGGCAGGTTCTGCCACCATGCCCGGGATTTTCCCAGAAGCCCCATCCTCTTTTGCAGTGCTCTGTGACCTGTGGAGCTGGCATTCGGCAGCGGAGTGTCCTCTGCATCAATGATACCGATGTTCCCTGTGATGAAGCTGAGCGACCGGTGACTGAGGTCACCTGTCTTCTGCCTCCCTGCCCACGCCCCATGTACATGACAGGCACAGATGGCTCCGGCAGTGGTTCCTCCAGCCCTGAGCTCTTCAATGAGGTTGACTTCATCCCACACCGGCCGGCCCCACACCCTTCACCGGCATCCTCACCCAAGCCAGTGAGCATCAGCAATGCTATTGATGAGGAGGACCTGGAACTTGATCCGCCCGGGCCTGTGTTCGTGGATGACTTCTATTACGACTACAATTTTATTAACTTCCATGAAGACCTGTCTTATGGATCCTTTGAAGAACCCCATCCAGACCCTGTTGATGCAGGGGGTTGGACAGCATCACCCTACATCAGATCCACTGAACCGACCCCAGATGCTCCAGTGACTACTGCAGGGACTCCTGGAGTTAAGGAAGAGGGGGTTCTGGGAGCTTGGTCCCCTAGCCCTTCACTCAGCCAGGCTAGCCATTCCCCACCTGTATTCTTAGAGCAGACCCCTGTGAACCCCTTGACCAATTTCTTATCCGAGGAAGATATTCCCATGGAAGTCCCTGAAGTTGGGCTCCCCAGCTTGCCCTGGCCCCCTGCTTCAGCTGATGGCATGGTGACACCTGTTACCCCTGGAAACCCTGATGAGTTACTAGAGAGAGAAGACAGGCAGGACCAGTCACCCACTCCGTGGTCTAATAGGAACAAGGTTTCCAAAGATGAGGATACCTTGGGCCATACATCACCAGCTCTGCCCCATAGTCCTACCTCCACACAGCCCTCTTCATCCTACATCAGCACCAATCAAGCATCTCCTGGTCCTGATACGGTGGAAGAGTGGACAGAAGGGCCTGTGGCCTGGGACCCAGTGTCAGAGGGTGACCTGAAGCCTGTGCGTGGTGAGCAGTGGTCCACTGTGGAGGTGGCTCCTCCTCTTCTTCCTTCCCTGGCCACTGTACCAAGCATCTGGGACAGGGACAGTCCCATGGAGCCAGGAACTCCTACCTTTTCAGCCCCAGAACTGGGCTCACAGAACTCAAAAACTCTGGCATTGCCGGGAACTTCCCTTTGGACAGCACCAACTGATCTAAGTAGCCCAGGACCAGGCCAGCCACAGCCCCCTAACCCTGAAGGGACCCTGAGCTCTGTGCTGCTGCCTAGACCAGTTCAGGAGACTTACACTAACAGTAGCAAGGACCCTGAGGTCTGGCCTTTGCAGCCCAGCCCAGTGGAGGATGTGTCCCCTACAGATCTGCTGCCTGCCAAGAATGCCACTTGGCAAGTGGGCAACTGGAGCCAGGTGAGTTGTGTGGTGCCAGGGATGGTGGGGAGTTTGAGCAGGACCCTGGGACTCAGTTTTAAGCAGAGAAAGACCTAGCCGTGTTCATCTTGCCTCCCTTGGAGAATAGTATATGGTTCTTGGGATGAACTCACTGACGGCCATGGTGGGCTGAGGCTCCACGAAGCAGAAAGAGTATTATTCCAACTGTCGTGTTGCCTTGAGGCTAGTCCGTCCCACTGAACCTCAGTTTCCCAACTTGTGAAGTGGAAGCGGAGTGAGGGGCCCCATCTGCTTGAGTTTTGAGTCCTTAGTGGGTCATTCCTAGGCCACATGGAGGGCTTCAGAAACATCAGTAACTATGAATTCAGTGCAGCTGGGAGGAGTGTCCTTATACTAACCCGTCTGCACAGGAAATGGAGATCGCCCCTTAGCCAGCTGGAAAGGTACAGAAGGCCTCTTTCCATCGCTTCCAGACCCAGCACTGCCTAGGTTAGCTCCTCCAGAGGCTTCACCCTCCTTTGTTAGCGATCCCGTAATGTTCTGAGTTGTATGGAAAAAAAAGACGACCTGTGCCCCTTCTCTAGATTGTCATTGGAAGAGATCTTGTGGGGGAGATTTACTCATTTAGCTGCTTGAATTAGGGCCCAGAGTTCCCTGGTGAGGGAGAAGCCACAGAATGGCAGAATAGGTAGTGGGGCCTACAGGGCTCACCGGAGCAGGGCTAGTTAACTGCAGGTGACATTTGACTTTTGAGTCTCCTTGGGTTGTGGGGCTGGCAGGGTGAGGGTCTGCTGGGCTTACAGACATCCTCTGTGGCCCACAGTGTTCCACCACTTGTGGTCTGGGCGCCACCTGGAGGCTGGTGCGCTGCAGCTCTGGCCGCGATGAGGACTGCCTCCCTTCTAGCCGGCCCCAGCCGGCCCGCCATTGTCACCTGAGGCCCTGTGCTGCCTGGCGCACGGGTAACTGGAGTAAGGTGAGTGAGGAGGGAGCCTTGAGTCTCATGGCCTTCAGTCAGAGACCAGCAGGGCAGGGTGGGTGCCTGTCTGTCCTCATCTCTCTGGGAGCCCCTCATTCGGCATGACCTGGCCTGGCCCAGCTCATGCTGCTGTCCTTCCTCTGCATCCCCACCACACGCCAGCCATTGGACTTCTTTTTCACCAGCTCACCCTAATTCTCTCTGTCCTGTCCCCTGGGGCTGTCACCTCATGTCGAAGTCTTCTGGGGGCTTCTTTGGCCCAGACTGGAAGGTCTAACCCTGCCGTACCATAAACTTAACTGGGTCATATTGCGTGCACGGGTTTGTAATGTGTCTACATGTGTGCTCCTTGGTCTTCAGTGCTCCCGCAATTGTGGCGGAGGCTCCTCCACAAGGGATGTCCAGTGTGTGGACACACGGGACCTCCGGCCACTGAGGCCCTTCCACTGCCAGCCTGGGCCTATGAAGCCACCCACCCGACAGCTCTGTGGGACCCAGCCCTGCCTCAGCTGGTACACCTCTTCCTGGAGAGAGGTGAGACCTGGGCCTGGGGGTAGGGACTACGGACCCCCTCAGGCCCTGGCTCTTCCTAATACCTCCTTGTTCCTCCAGTGTTCCGAGGCCTGTGGTGGTGGTGAACAGCAGCGTCTGGTGACATGCCCAGAGCCAGGTCTCTGTGAGGAGTCGCTGAGACCCAACAGCACCAGGCCCTGCAACACCCAACCCTGCACACAGTGGGTGGTGGGGCCTTGGGGTCAGGTGAGCAGGATTCCTTGAGGAACTGGGAGCCATCCTTGGCAGGTAGCCCCTGGTCCTTAGGCTTTGAAGGATGAGTGGTCGGGTGTGTGTTGTGTGCTAGTCTCTCTGGGGTCATTAAATATGCAGTAGGGACCAGATGAAGTCCTTGTACTGTGCCAGGGAAAATCAGATAGAGGGGGAAAGGCTGTGTGTGTGGAATCCTCTGAGGAGGAGACTTCAGACTGATACCTAAAGGAATGAGCGAAGATGAAGGGAGGGATGAAGAGACTAGCAAGTGCTGAGCCCTGAGGCAGGAATGAAGAGGGGTGCTCAGCGGATGGCACAAAGACAAGGGTGGCAGGAGGGGAGCGGAAGGGCCTCCACAGGCCTGTTGGGAGCTGATTGGCTCAGGAACCTCAGTGATTCCTCCATCTACTGGTTGCTGAATGACTGGGCAGAGCTTTTTCTTCACCTTTAAAATGGGGGCAGCATAGAGGAGGGATGGAAGATTGGGGAAGAACACGGAGCCTGTGTGGTGTCAGCATAGATTAAACCTGAAAACAGTCTGACTCAGGGTGGGGACACTGGCTGAGCCCCTCTGCCTCTTCTGTGTCTTCCGAGCACTGTGGTCTCACCCCAGTGTCTGCCTTCTCTGTGCAAGGTGCGTTTTGCATTTCTTCTTGTCCTCGCTGCCAGGGCAGATGCCTCCCGTGCCAGCGGGGTCAGAGATGGCTTCCTGGAGAGGGTGGTACTGTGCAGTGCTAGCCGGTCACTGACCGTGATGGCTGGTGCTGGGGACATTCTGTCCTCTCTCCTGTGCAGTGCTCAGCCCCCTGTGGTGGTGGTGTTCAGCGGCGCCTGGTCAAATGCGTGAACACTCAGACGGGTTTGGCAGAGGAAGACAATGACCAGTGTGGCCATGAGGCCTGGCCTGAGAGCTCACGGCCATGTGCCACTGAGGACTGTGAGCTGGTTGAGCCACCACGTAAGTGTCTCCCTACCCCTGGGGATGGGTGGGCAGGGGAAGAAGGGTGGCTGGGAATTAGAGAACCATCCAGATGTTAGTTCCAGAACAGCTGCTGTTCTATTTACAGTTCCCTCAAACCACATGGTCACCTTAACTGGGAGGCCACAGGGCGCTAAGGTTCAAAACTGGGAATCAGCCAAGGGGAATCCCAGCCACTCAGGCATTCTGCAGGCAGCTTCTGTAGCCTTGGGGAGCGGAAGGAGCCCCCTGCTCTCTCAGTTGTGACAAGCTTTTTCCCCTTGGGGTCTTAGTCCCCAGAGTGAGGCGAGGATGCCCTTGGGCTCTGGGCACTGCCATTCCTAGGAGGATCACAGCCTGCAGTGAGCAGCGGGGCCACAGGAAGGACTCCTTCCCAGGGTCCTGCTGCCACTGCCGCCTATGGGCTTCCTAGCCAGCTGTGCCATTGTGGAGCAAAGGCCTGAGCCAGAGGTGGCTCTGGAAATCACCTCCTTCCTGAGGCTCCAGATGTCCCCAGCTGTGCTGAACACAGAAAACAATGTGGCCCCTGAGTCATATCTGGGCACCCATTCCCCAGACGTGTAGTCTTGGGCTCTATTTCCCTACCTGGATTGTCATTTCCTCATGCATTATGTGGCCCACAACCCTTATTCTAGTACGGTGGGGTCTGAGGATTAAGGGCTCAGTACGGCTAGTGCCCTTGCTTAGCACAGGCTAGACCACTTTACCCTCCTCCCGTTCAGCAGCCATTACTGTCCTCCACTGCAAAGGCAAGGGAATCTGAGGCCACCTCTGATAGTTGAGGGAACGCAGGAGCTTGGCACTTACCTACTGGGTTGCCGGACCTGTTACCAGGATAGTTTGTGGGTGTCAGCCCCAATCTGTCTCTCCCTGCTCTGCACAGCCTTCACTACCAGCAGCTGGCTCCTGGGGTACTGGCTTAGGACCAGAGCGGCTGCTACTGTACCGTTCTGCCCATTGCCTCAACATGCCAAGAAAATGCCAACCTGGGTTTCTCAGGCCATTCCCTCTTGTCTTGCTCTCCTTGGTTCCCCGCATCTATCTGAACCAATGAGACACTTCAGCAAGGCCGAGTGCTGTACCACAGTGCTTGCCCTCAGGACTGATGGTGCCCGTGGCTCTTCTGTCTCTCACACCCAGCTCAGGGTTAGCAGAGTCAGGGGTAGCTATGATCCCAGGTGGTGCAGCTAGACAGGGCAGGAACTGAAGCTCCACCAGAAATAGCCTGGCTTAGGAGGCTTGTGGCCTTGCAAGGTCTCCCAGGGGAACGGGGAGGGTGGTCTCAGCAGGGACTTAAGGAAATGACTAGGCTGTTCCCCAGTGCTCACCCACATGAAGAGTTTCATGGCCCTAGCGAAGGGAGCCAATCAGGGAAGACTCTTGGACCCCAAGCCCCTGGAGCTTCCAGGATGTTTTGATGACTTGTGCAGTTGTGGGACGGGACATTTGGAAATCCTGGAAACTCTAGGGTGTGCCATCACCATGGCAAAGCCGCCGGCACGCCTCGTTAGTTATGTGGCCTTCCCTGTGGAGGTGGGGCGAGTCACCAAGAGGAAACCTTCACCCGGTGGTTAGGCCTGCCTGAGGTCACCCAGGGGAACTGCTGTGCAGGCCGACAGAGTTTGGAGTTGCTGCCAAAAAGATGGGGCAGAGGAGTCTTTTTGCTGCCTGGTGCCCTCTGCCACACCTGGGGTTGCCGTAGACTAAGGCTCCAGGTTGCCCGCCTGTTCCTCCTCCCCAGGGAGTCTGCAGAAGTAAGTGGGGTCTCAGGCAGCTGCTGCTTCAGCAGCAGCAACAACAGAGCAGTAGCACCGGGAGGGAGGCCAAGGGTCTGGAAGCAAGCCATTTCCCCAAATAGCTTTCCCAGGAGAGCCAGCCAGGCCTTAGCCGCTGACAGCAGGGCTTGGAGAGTCACCCTCTCCTGTGCTGTGTCACCAGGAGCCTGCACCCAGCCGCAGGTCCCTTTGTGGTCCTGGCCAGGCCCAGTTTTCTGGGCCATAACCCAGTGAAACGGGTGAGGATGAAGGGGGCCCACATGAGCCTGGGGGCGGGGCGGCAGGGTGCAGTGGTGGCAGCAGAGGCACATGGGACTTAAGGTGGCAGGGATGTGGAGGGGATGCAGACTGACACAAGTGTGGGAGGTAAAGTTGTGGGCTCGGTCCTGTCGGGTACCATGACTGAACAAGGATGGAAAGTGCTGGAAGGCTTGCAGCATTGCTGGGTAGGCTCTTGGGCATCTCATGGCCTCCTGAGGTGGTCAAGGATGGGGTCTCAGAATCTTTCTTCCAGAAAGTTAAGTCAACGCTGTCAGTAGTTCAAGGGCAGACGAGTCAGGGACAACAGCTAAGGACTTGGGGTTCTGATTCTGGGGCCCTCCTTCAGAAACGGGGTCTTTTCCTGGCTCCGAAGTCTTCTTAAGAATACTGAGTGAGGTAAGGGGTCTTTCAATCCAATTACTGGGTGATGAAGTGTGGTTCTGGGTGCCACGCCCACCGATTCTAACCATCCTACTGCATCTCTTCTTATCTCTTCCCATTCCTAGGTTGTGAACGGGATCGCCTGTCTTTCAGTTTTTGTGAGACACTGCGCCTACTGGGCCGCTGCCAGCTACCCACCATCCGTGCTCAGTGCTGCCGCTCATGCCCCCCGCTCAGCCGTGGTGTCCCTTCCCGAGGTCACCAGCGGGTGGCTAGACGCTGAACAGAGGCCTGGCCTCCACCAATGCACATACAAACTGACCCATGACACACAGACCTCAGTGCCCCACCACAGGCTGCGGTGGAGCCCTGCTCCTCGTGCCCTAATGGTGCTAACCCCATCCCTGTGCAATGGCAGGCTGGGGACCTCTCTTCCTCTCAGAAAAGGTATTTTTTTATTCTGTTTGCACATTTGTTACTGTTTTACATAAATGAGTATCTACCCTTTCAAAGCAGCTTGGCCTTGTCTTGGGTTTGGAGACTCTCCAACATGACCCCCTACCTACCTACCTATCAAATGGCTATGACCCTGTTCCTTGTTAAAGCCCGGAGAGACAGCAGCGTCTCTGTTCCTGTGGGGGCAGATCAGCATGGGCAGCACCGAGGCCACACAAAGATGCCTGATGCAGACATGGAAGATCCTGAAGTGGGTAGATGGCTTCGAGGGAAGGCGTGTCTACAGAGGGTTACACAGCGGGAATGGGAAGGTCTTCTTTGTGGGGGTTCAGGTTGGCAGCGGCCTAGGGAATCCTGTTCACTTTCCCACTCATTCCACACCCCTGCCCGCTACCTTCCATTAGGGGTGGAGCCACATGCCCTCATGCAACTGAGGCTGTCTTGTCTCCCACAGGGGCTCCCTGTGGCATGACAGTAGGCACATGTGATCTGCTACGTGGGAGCAGCTGGGCATGCAGGTACTTTGAAGGTTCTGTTTTACTCTTCCTTCTGGCTGTGAGTCATCCTTTGGATGTCTTGTGGAAGGTATTATGCCCCTCCTCCAAGTCTGAAGCCTGGGGTTCTAGAGGACGACACTGGTCACGGTTTATTCTCCAGAGTGAGTTGTATATGGAAACATGAAGGAATCTGATCACTGAGAATGTGGGTACACTGGAAGTCACTTCTTGAGACTGGGAAATGGGATCAGAGGATGGAGCCAGTCAGCACTGTGCCTGTCCCAGGATGTGCTCTACCTAGGAGTGGGGAGGGTGGATCAGGGGCTGTTGTTCTCAGGAGTAAAGGTTTTTGTCTAGCTCCAGGTTCCCTATTCTCACACCATCTCATCAAACATTACAGGTGACGTTCACAGTGGAAGTAAGTGACTAGGAGGTACAGGCACAGTATAGCTCTGGAGCCCCTACCTCCTCTTCTGGGCTCCAGGCAGGCCTATATGTGGCTTGGTCAAGTACAGACAGTTGATCAGGTTACTCAGAAAAGCAAGTCACTGGTTGCGTGTGTGCATCCAAACACTTCCATGCTCAGGGTGGAGAAGCATTGGGTTTGCTTCCTGTCTATGTCTGCAGCTGTCCTGTGGGACCCAAAAGGCCCTGGAGACCCATGCTCTGAGTAATGGCTTCCTACAACTTTGCCCAATCCACTCCCCATGGCAGCTCCTCACTAAGATAGGAACAGAGCCGTTTCCTTGTTCCAGACCCACACACATCAGGGATTGGCACTGTGGCAGAGACCTAGGGTTCCTGACCCAGCTTTGGCCTTGCTGAATAAATCCATGTCTCCCTAAGAGTAGCAGTTTACCAGGTCCAGGCCTACACTGAGGAGCCCTGCCCCCACCTCCCGTGTGGAAAGACATTTGGTCCTAATCATTCTTGTGTTTTTCCAGAGATGGCTGGGGGAGTCCCCAGTGGCAGCTGGGCCTGAGCTGTCTGCCCAGACAGGAGGCAAACAAACGATGACTCAGGCTGGGCACGCACAGCTGGTACAGGAGGGTACCTGTCTCCCAAGGGGAGAGGTGGGGTGGCAAGGACTGTTCCAGACGCAGGCAGCATCTCACTTTATGGCTTTGACCTCTGCCCTCAGCCCTTGGTCACAGTTCAGCCATGACACTCAGGCCTACCAGTTCTGAGAAAGGCATCCTGTTCCTCCTATCCCAGTGGAACACAAGACTCAGCAGGCTGGCAGACTGGATGCCAACCCCGTAATGCACACCCCATGCTCCAAGACCATGCAGAGGCTTCCATCACAAATGACTACAGCTACCTTTCCAGGCAGGATGTAATACAAATTAGTTTATTTCTCCCTTTATGAGTCTAACATTTAACTCAAAGATGAGCACAAAAGCTGCTGTGATACAAAAGGACAGTTGCTTGATGGTGTGCCCTCAAGTCCTCCAGCTGCCCACAGAAGAACCTCAGGCACTGGGCTTGCATCCAGCCTCTATCTTCAAGGACTTCCCTGAACAGGCCCACCCAGAGGTGGGTGGATCAGGAAGACAGCACTGTACAGAGAGTGAGAGGGGCTGTGCAGTAACAGATAACAAAACCCGACTGGGTGCCTAACTGCCTGTAACTAACTGCCTGTATCCACAGAGCACAGCTGACACCAGAGGCTACCTGGGTGAGCAGAAGTGAGGAATGGACAAGGCTAAGAGGAGAAGGTCGAACAGGAACAGGAGGGAGTTGCAGTTTGGGATGTTCAGGTCGATATAAATACATACAAGGGAGCTGTGCACACAAAATAGAACTTGTTATATAAAAGTCTTACAGAATCTAGAAAAACCTTAATAAAATAGTCTATAAAAATATAAAATGTAGTGAAAATATAAAAGTATTAACAGTTGAACTATTGGTAAATCCCACCAGAGGGGGCTCTGAGGGCAGGGAGCTCCCTGCACCATGGCACGTGCATTTGGACCCATATGCTGGAGGCTATGCTTTGGGTTTCTCAGCCCACAAGGTTCACCAGGAAGGAGCCACGTGTTGCATGCTGGGTAAAGGTTCAAATGAACGGCACCACGAGGCAGCCCCTGATGTTAGGGATACCTGGCTGGTGGCTGGTTTAAGTCTGGAACCTCAGGGCACTGGAGGGTAAAGAGAGGTCTCAGTGATGAGGGAATGGGAGGTGATGACTCCAATCACTGGCTTTATGCCTCTGTGAGGAGCCTGTGTCATTCTGTCCCGAAACTGGAATGAAGGCAACCATGCCCTCTCAGCTCTGCAGGGAGGAGAGTCTGAACCTTTTGAGACTTTACCTGGCCTCTGAAACTGCTTGGAAAACTAATGCTGTCTCTCAGGGGATGGTAGAAGAGCATACTGGGGATTTTTTTTCCCTTTTGCATTGCTGGGACGGAACCCAGGCCATGCCAGGTCACATATTCTACCACTAAGCCACGTCTCCAGAATCACCAGATACTTTTAAGATGCCTCTACTGGGCACACACTGCTAAAAGAGAATTTATGTCAAATACATATTTGGACTGACTGCTTTCATGGGAAACTGACATGGCAACTGAGATCAGGCATCTGGAGCTGAGCCACGGGGCTCCAACCCCATCCTACTGTACCTCCTTAGCAGCTGTCCCCAAGGCTGACAGCCATCATTTCATAGGGGGTGGGCTTTCTTCCGGCATTTGGTTTCAGGGAGGCCCCGAGAATAGCAGTGAGGCCATTGTCCAATTCAGACAGCTCCCTGAAGAAGCCAGGCCTCAAACCACCATCCTAAAGTCACAATGATGACACTTCATACCTGAAATGAGACAAAGGCTATTGACTAAATATAGAGACCAGCTCCTTTTACACGGTAATAAAAAAAAAAAGCAACTTTTAGAGAAGCTGAGCACAGTCTAGATGCTGGAAAAGCGACTCAGCCATTCAAGTGCTAAAAAGTAGATAGCAAAAACAGGAAAACCAGTCATGGAAAAAGCACTTCTTACAACTGCCTTGTTCCAGTTCTTAGTCTCACTGTTTATACTAGCTAAGGATTGTTTCCTATTTGTTTTCCAGGTAGTGTAAGATAGTCCATTTAAGGCTGTTTCCCTTGTGTTCCAATAATACTGTGTTAGAAAATGCTTTCTCATGACAGCCACCCATCAGGGATGCTTAGGGTTGAGCAAAAATAACCACCCTTGTTCAGACCCTTTCTAAGCTTCAAGAAGGAAGTGTTCCAAGTCCCCAGAATATGCTATGCCAGAGGCCACAGTGACCCCAGCTCCCTGCTGGGGACAAGGATGATCCAGGCAACGTAAAGAGCTCGTCACTCTTGTCCTCAGGCAAAGATGCTTCCGGGGCTAGGAGGCTGGCAGTCAGCCTCACTCCCCACCCAGTCGCTGGACATGATATCAGAGCCTTGGCCACTGCCATCCAGGAGTCAGCAAGCCACAGCTCTGCCACATCTGAAAGTTTTTCCCATATTCCATCACGCAGAGGTGGGCCTACTGCAAGGTTCATTTGGAACCCCAATCCAGTCACACTTAGAGAATGGCACCTCCAAGTCATCCACAGCAGCTGTTGGAGGTGTGTCAATCCCCTGCAAGTCAGGATAGAGCAACACTGGCAAAACAGCTGGCGACGAGAACAGTGGGGCTAGCTGCAGGGCAGGGTGAGTGCTACAGGCTATGTATGAGAGCAAAGGCTAGTCCAGACGGGGCTGTGGCTGGCAGTGTGAAGCCACCAGCAGAGGGCTCCCACGCCCTCTAGGAAGGCTGCTTCTGAATAAGAGTTGTGCTTGGTTTTTTAAGAGGTCCCTCTCCTTATGATGACCTTTTCCCCTGGAAGCAGCCACGCTGAAGCCCTGTAGGCATTTCTCCACAGTGCTGTCCATGAATAAAAAGAAAGAGCACAGGGAGACGTGGAGCATAGTAAATTTTGCAGGGTGAAGCACTCACACAACTGGAAGATGCTGTAAACAGGCCCTTGGGAACAGTCAACTGGCGAGTCACCAGTAGGGCAGCAAGCATGGCGGTGGTATATGTGACTGAATGCTGTGGCGTAGAAATGGCTGTAAAGCCATCAGACCTCTGCTCCCAAATGAGAGATGAGAAAGTGCAGCTTAGTTTTGGACATCTGCCCAGCAGATACCCAGAGGCCACAGATGTTACATTCTGGCAGCTGAATGAACAGAGACATGCCTGGAGTTCTCTCTGCTACTTTTGGTTATAAAGGCAAGAAGAGCAGCATCCTAGGGTGGAGGTCCATTCAAGTGTCTTCCTCTTCATCGCTAACCAGCTCGCCTTTGTCAGGGCTAGTGTCCCGCTCACGCAGGAAATCCTCTCGGATGGCCTCCAGCTCTGTCAGCTCCAGCCGGACCTTCTCCAAGTGGTAGGCTCGCCGGTTCCGAATCTGGCGCAGGGGGAAGGGGTTCAGATCCCCAAAGGAGATGCTGATTAGCTTCCTGGTGGGACAAAGAGCAGAGGCATCAGGAGAGCACTGACTGGAGACCAGGAAAGGGAGCAAGAGACATGTACCATGCAGAGAGTCCGATGGGGGAATGCCATCCTGGGAGCCCAGGCCTATCTTATGCAGAGAGACAAGAAGGTGCAGTGACTAAGGGGACAACCCTAAACTCAGAATTGTTTTTGGCCTGATTCTTCATCTGCACACTGGGAATAAGAGAGGTGTCAGCCCATATGGTTCCCACATGGAGGCATTAATACCTGGTGCTCACCTGGAGGCAGCAGGTGTCAATGAGTATGACTCTTCAGGGCCAGTGTTAGGCAGGACATATTAAGTGCTTAGGAAAATTGTCCTGACACCAATGGATTAGGAATGATAATGACATCAGATCCTGACATCAGACCCTGTCTGCAGTGTGACACAGTTCAAAGAGGCACAGTTGTCAAGGAACCAACTAAAAACATGTCTTAAGTTTGTTACGTTAGCCACTGGTCAGTGTTTACTGAAGACAGAGCTAAGGACCATCTGGATGCCTGGCTTTGTTTTCCAGCACTCATGGGTCAGGCACACTGCTTTGACTCTGCCAGACGCATGGCATGGCTTTGCTTCCTGACAGCAGGGGCTCATTCCCTTGTTGGCCATGGGCCCTATAAACTTGCAGCAACAGCATGTTGCTAGGACTTCCCCCGTTTCAAACCATTTGTTCTTCTGTTCTTTAGCTGTGTGAACTACAGTTAGCATAGGTGTACAGAGGATATGCAAGGCACCAAGATTTTTCCTTTTTAAATTTAACCACCTTCTCTGGCAAGGGAGTGAAAAGGCTAGACTGGCCGGCTCTCTACATAGGCCAAGTTCCCCATGTGTTATAGGACAGGCAATCACCAGAGGTTAAGGCAGACCTAACCATGCCCAGCTCTGTGATCTGGCTGGGGCGCATCACTGAGACTGGGAGCCAGGAGCCCACCACTGTCCTTCCTCTTATGCAAACTACAGGCACCATAAACCAGAACATTCATTCTTTACTATAGAAAGTGAAAAAGGGGTTGCTAAATTATTAATTTACTCCTCTAGCTGGAAAGAGCCAGCTGCGGCAGGGCCCAGGCTGTAGTCCTAGGGAACTCAGATACAGCCTCTCATGGACTCCAGAAGTCCTGCCACAGACACCAACCAATGCCATCTTGCATCATCCAAAGTCTCCTGAATGCACCTGGTGATAGAAGTCCCTGTCCCTCTTTGTAATACCTATCAACTCTGCAAAACGGCCTCTCCTCAGACCACCAACATGGGCAGCTCCTTAAAATACTGGAACTTCAGTGTGGAGGTGGAGCCAAGGCACCTGCCGTCTCAGCAGCCTTGCTGGGGGTGGGGAGGTGCAGGAGCAGGGGCCAGAGGCCACTGGAACTGAGGCACACTTCGAGAGCTTAGTCCAGTGACCTTGCCTTTATACAGCAAAGGGAAACTGTTTCAAGAGCCATTCACAAGGTGGCGCTGTAGGACCAGACAAGATGGGAGTGCCCAGTTCTATCTATGGTGACAGGAAGTAGAGGGGGATTTATCTCCAGGCAGTCCCGACATTCCCCTTAAGACTGTTGGGGTGAGGCAGAATCTGTCTCTGGAACCAAAATACTCTCAACAGTGTCAGCTGTCATGTGGGAATTCATTGATCATTCTTAATCTCGACCAACGTGAGATGAACAAAATCCTCATTCTGAACTTTTCACCCATCTTTCACAGCAAGCACTCTCGGATACCCTTCCCACTGGGCACAAATCGGGTTATTTTTAGTGTTAGTCCTAAGCCTGAAACTATCTTCTCCAGACAGACATCCTAAAGACAGAGACGACCTCCCAGAGGCCTGGTGTGGCTTCTGCCAACCGCCCCAGCTGCAAGAGCAAACACCAATTGTGGCCTAGGAAAATGGCAGCCAGACAGGAAATAACTATGTGGCTTGAGGTGTGTGTGTAGGGAAATTATTCATGAATATTCCAGCTGTCCACGCTAGAAACCTAGGGTCCTTCCAAGTTCAAATCCCGAGTGTCTTCAATCTGTCCCACTTTTCTCCACCTCTCAGGACTCCTTTTTCCAGACTGCCTCCTTTCCTGATCCTTCCCATCACAGTCTACTCTCCTGGGGCCAGTCCTGCCCCGATCTTCTCCTGCCTTTAGTAACTTTCTAATATGTCTAGAATGAAGCTCAAAGTACCAAGCATAGCCTACAAGAGCCAGGTTAGGCTGTAGCCATGAGCCCCAGCACCCTGGCACAAGCTGAGTGGCCCCTCCCACTGTCTCTAAGTACACTTGTTCCCACATCTGTGCTGGAAGCACAACTCTTGCTATTTCCCCCTAGCCTTGTTCTCTTCCAGCCTGGCTTCATCACTACACGGTCCAAGGGAGGATTCCTCCACTGGGAGCTGTTTTTATCTACCATCCCATTCCTGGACAGATTCTGCCCTATCACAGAGACAGAAATGCTTTAGGCATGGAACCACTGCTTTTGGTTACTGGGATTTATTTACTGAATAAAGAACAAAACCATATTCATCCCTATCTCCCCGACTGACTGGAAGGCCACAGCCCTTCTCATTTCTCTGGAGAGCTCTGAGTCTGAGGACTCCTGACGACTTACCTGGCATCAAGGATGGTCCGAGTGAAGTAACGGAGATATTTGAATATGGACATGGAGTCTTGCAATTTCAGGATCTCCTCTTCCTTGTACTTAAAAAGTGCCAGGGCGAAACGGAAAATAACCTACGGGAAAGCCAGGGAAACTGTAACTGAAGACACACACAATAGGAGTCCAGGCATGAGACTGGGGGCAGGAGCTAGGGGCAGGCTGGAGCAAGTATCCCAAGGGCCCTGCCCTCAGGCAGACACCTGAATTCAGGGGTGACTTCCAGGATTGGATAAAGCCCTTTGGTACAGAAAAACAAATACTTGTGGTTTCCAACAGTTCAGCCCAATTCAGAAACAAAACATTCCTAAGAGTGAGGAGCCCTCTGTGGAATCCTTGCGCCTTTGGCTAACCTTTGCATTCAGCAAAGAATACTAACCTAGGAGCCAGTTTTCCCTAAGATCAAAACCCAGGCTTTTTTGACTGAAAAAGTGAAGCTGCAACTCCAGAGGCAGGCACAGTCTTGGCTCAGGGGTCTGATTGATTCTTCAATGCAGTGAAATAATCAGTTGATTTCGCTGATTTGTTTTTGGGGTACTCTGAGCCAGGCTGGGGAGAATGAACTGGTGGTTTTACAAACTGCTTTTCCACATCTAAGAGTCCTGATTAGCCTACGCCAGCCTACACTGTATTGAACTTAGAAAGTGATATTTACAGGGTCAAATTGTTCATGATTCTCTTCAGATACTCATTTATAGCCCAAGAGGAACAGTGTTGATGATCCTGAGAATTCTTCCTATTAATGACAAATTAAGACTATAAAAATGGTAGCAATCTATGCTGGACACTGAATCTCCATACGGGATAATACACACACCTATACCTTGGGAGTGTATAGCCCTGGCTATCCAGGAACTTGCTCTGTAGATCAGATTAGCCTCTAACTCACAGAGACCCACCTGCCTCTGCCTCCTAAGTGCTGGGATTAAAGGCGTGTGCCACCACCACTCAGTCCTTTTGACTGATAGGCCCCTTTGAGGGGCAACCTGGTGCTACCCCAACACTACTGGTGGACTAACCTTGGATCCTGCAATTCTCGGCTAAATCTATAATGCACATGCCTTTGTGTGGAAAGATGAAAGTCACAGGAGAGCTGGGTGCATCTTGTTCTGAAGTGGCAAGAGATTGAATTTAATCAAAGCGGCCACCATCAGGGGCTGCTATGTACATTTCTGACTCCTGTACAAGGGAATGCCATCATGTTACAACATGACGTAGCAAGGTCCTGTATGTGCTGGTACAGAACTAGCTCTAAGATACAGTAAGTTAAAACAGCATCCTTTAGACGGGCTTAAGAAACACGGATGAGAATATAAAAATTGAGAAGAAAACAACAGAAAACTGGAAAAGAGATTGCTTTCCTACTATATATCCTTAGTTATGTTTTGCTTTTATTTTTACTTAATCAAAATTATTTATTTATTTGGTGTGAGTTTATGTGTGTGGGCACATGCTTGTGTCTAGAGGTCGGAGGAAAACTTGTAGAAGCTGGCTCTCTCCTGCCACCACGTAATTCCAGGAATTACACTCAGGCTGTGAGGTTGTTGTGCTGTCCCATCAGCCTTTTATTTATCTATGTTTGGTATATTGTGGAGTGGTGTGTGGGGTGAGAGGAAGATGGACTGAACCCAGAGGCCTCATAGAAGCAAAGCTAGTGCTGGAGCACTGAACTACCAAGTGTTTTGCTAGTTAATCTGAAACAGGATGTCCCTACGAGTGACTGTGCTCAGCTTCACACTGAGGTTTTTGATGGATGAGCAGTAACTGCTGTTTCCCAAGGCTTGCAGGAGCAATCACACTGGGAACTTTGGGGCTGTGGTAACTTCCTAAGTTCCAGGTGAACCAGCCATTGATGACATGGTCAAGCATATATAACTGGAGAGAGTACACTCACCTTTGGTCCCTCATAAAGGAAAGAGTCCCATATTTTAAAAAGGACATCGCTGACAACACTGTCCACAAATACCACCAGGAACCAGTTGAAGGTGATGAGGGTGTAGTCCACTTTGTACTGTTCAAAGTGGGTGTGCAACCGAGGCAGCTTCTCACTCATGAGGTCTCTGAACACGCGCTGATCTACCTGGAGAGGGAAAAGAGGTGAGAAAGATCTGGGCTCTGCAAACCAGAACAGCTGCTCCACCTGAGAACAGAGCATGGAACCCATGGGGACATACAACAGCACAGCTGTTTCAGATGTTCATGGGAACACACAGAGCCAGGCTGCTCTGTGGTCCGGGGCAGCTGAGCACAAAAGCTGCAGGGCCCTACATGGCATGCTCCTCAGGGGACGGGGAGAAAGGAGCAGTCTGTAGCCTAAAAACAGCTCCCATACTCAACATCTCAGCTGAATACAGGCAGTCTTAGATGGGTGCATGAGAAAAGGTGAGTCACTGAACAAGAAATACACCGTGACTATCCACATCCATGCAATGAACACGCTTAACATGGCAGGGTGGGTAGAAAGGACATCAGCATCAAAATCAAAGGTATAAACTGCTAAAATGAACATAATTTTTTGGAATAATAAAAAACAAAAGTGCACATAAAAAGCTGTAGAGCACGCCTCACCTTTCACCCATGTCTGTCTGCCCTGTCAAACCTCAATATTCTCAAAACCATTTCAAAAGCTGCCAAACTATCCCACACTCCCACAAGTTGCCTAAGAGGTCAAGCTGGGGCTGATGTACATTCAGCAGGAAGCATTGCTCCCCTGCCCCAGGAGCACCATTCTTGACAGTCAGATCACACACTTTATCCTTCAACAATCAAACAATGACAAATTTGCCAGCACTTCTAGACCCTGGCATGGAAGAAGCTGGAAAGTAACAAGACTGATGGGCATCTGAGTATGAGACCAAGTGATGACACAGGATTTGTTCTGTCTGGGTGGGGTCAGCTGAAGACGTCTGTAAGTGCAGGACAGCCATCTGACACTGAAGTGGGAGGAAAATGTGTACACATCTCTTATTCCAACAGGATGGCAGACTGTGCCTACTTGAGGCTGTCCAGGGGTTGGCAGAGGGCTGGGCATCAAGCAGGCTGCCAGGAAATGCTTGCTGAGGCCTCTGTTTTAGCCTTCCTCCACGGAGCACTGGAGGACATGGGATAAGTATGTCATTCATCGGTGTCTGCAGTGCCTGGTGAGGTCCTGGCACACAACATGCATTTCAAGGACGGCAAGAAAGGGAAACCTGGCCAGCAGTTGGGTCACAGCAGCAGCAGGCAGTGGGCTTGGGGCTCTGGGATCTGGCCAGCACTGGCACTGATGGCACACTCACTTGAAGAGCAGCCTTACCATAATGGGGATGCCGTAGAGAAATGTGTTACGGACATCTGAGAGAAGAAAAGGCTCCGGTATCAGGGAAAAAAGCATCTGAGGACACCCCACCCAGAGTGGCGGGGACAGCAATGCTTCATCTTTTCTATTTCAAGACACGGGGCAGCCGAGGCTCTAAATTTGAGCTGACAGGGCTGTTTTCAGGTGCTCTGATTACACAAGCACTAGCCGCTCATTTTTAAAACCCCACCTGACTGATACTACTGCCTCATCCCCTTGTCCATGTCCTAGTTCACAAACTCATGTTGAGGGAAACAGCTCACAGGTAATCAGCAGGTGAAGGGACTGCAAGGCGAACAGGCAAGCTTCTCTAGTGTCCATGACATCAGTGCATCTAGGACAGGGACCTGGACTTGCAGCTGTGGGAAGGTCGGAGCTCAGCTTCTCACCAACTTCCAGAGGCAACGTGGAAGGAGCACATAAGCTTAGGCGTGGGGCTACAAGGACCAAGTCCAGCCCTCAGCTCAGTCCCACAGCAACTGCACCTTTCTTGTTTCTATTTATCCATTTATTTTTTTTTATTTTAAATATTCATTTTTTGGGGGTGTGTACATGTACATGGTATGGAAATGAGAACATGAAGGAATTTGTTCTCTCCTTTCACCATGTAGGTTCTAGAGATTAAACTTAGATCATCAAGCTTGGTGAAAATTTACACAGTGAGCCATCTTGTTGGCCCAAGGGAATTAACTGGCTTACCTAGTTCAATGTCTTTGACTTTCCTTTTCTCCTGAGCCTAATGGGGGACAATAAGGTTGCTACATGGTATGACCTGACAGTGAAACTGGTAGTAATAAGGTCAGGCTCACTAAATACATATCTTTGGATGGTGCTGGACATCCTAAGATAACAGAGGTGTGGTCTGGATGGTACCACTGATTAGCTGGAGAATGAGGAGAATGAGCAGGCAGGCAAGAGTTAATCCAGCTGGGTAACAGCCATCATGGGGTGGCGTGAACTGAAACACCCCTACAACTGCCCTGGGAATGCAGGATGGCAGTGTAAAAGGGGGGGGGGTGTATGCTGCGACTTCTAGATGCAGGGGATGTGTTCTTGAAGGAAAGCAAGGACAGGCTGTGTCAACAGGTATGCCAGGCTTGCGTGAACCTGGAGAGGCAGCTGTGGAGCAGCCACAGCTATGGTTGAGACAGGAAGAGCCGGAGAACAAGGTAGCCAGGAAACAGAGAAAACGGCCAGGACAGCAGAGAAATCGGGGAGCACTAGGGTAGTCCTGGTCCCCAGAGAAGTGCCCAAGGCAAGACCAGGTTGAGACAGATGATCTGGCCTCTTCCAGGCCATGTCACCCTCCTCTGACCTCTGATGTCATCATCCAGGTGTGAAGGGAACACATACCAGATCCTCTGATGGGGGAGGTCACTGACAATCCTACTGCAGCTCTTTAAACTAGGGTATGGCAGGATAGGGCACCTTTAACAGTTAAGGCTCCTCCAGCTTCCTCAGCAGTCCTTTGCCCCCCACATCTCCTCCAGCCTGGTCCCTGTGTCCTGGAAGAACTGATTAAACATACCAGCATCTCTCCCGCCCCCATATCTTTGGCCTATGACAGACTGCCAGGGAGGGCAGTCTCTCTGAGGTGATCAGAGAGTGGAAGGAGCTGACCTATCCACTCAGATCAGCTGTTGCAGCCCCGCTGCAGTCACGCACACAGCCGCCCCCACAGGGTTGACTTGGGTCAGACGACAACTGGAGTCCTAGAAGCCAGTGACCAAGGCATAGTATTTAGAAGTACCTGGGACCCCAACAGAGTCTTTGTGTAATAGTCTCGAGGCATGAAGACTTCCACGATGGTAACAAGACACCAGAAAGCATCTTCCTGTTCCAGGTAAAGGAGGGCCACTGCCACCAACCTATGGGCAGACAGGGACAAGGTCAGTGCGGGCTCCTGTTTCTGCCTTCATCAAGATGTCTGCCCAAGCCGTTTTCTCTAAGGGCCAGTGCGATTTCTACTTCTCTAATGAAGGATAAATGAGGATTTCTGTGTAAGTGATGGATCCTCTAAAACTTGAAGAGAAAAGCCACATTTCCTCTGATTCTGTCATTTGGATTTTGTTCAAAGTTGAAATTATTTCCCAATGAAATCGCCTCCCTGTAATCCATCAGCCTTGTGTAAAAAATGCTTCACTTGGCTGAAGAGATGGCTCAGCCATTGGAGGTCAGATCCACAAACAAAAAATGTTTCAGTCTAATATTCTGCTAAAGCAGCTAATTCTTTGAGTTCACTGCTTAAAATGTTTTGATCAGTCCTTTTATTTTTAAAAAATAATGTGAATGCAACAGAGTATGAGGTAGACTAAGAATCTGATTTCACCCACTATCCAGCTCTCTGGAGGGAGGAAGGCATGGCACAGAATCCCTAAGAGGGGCCCTTGGAGCTGCAGGAGGTGTGCACATGGGGCAGGAAGGAGCTCCCACACACCAACTGCTGTGCCACTCATAATGGAAGCCTGGCTCCGCCCATTTGTCCACTGTCATAATTAAGAGGCTGCTGATAAAACATGACTGATCCAAGTTTCTGAGCAGGCTAGAGCAGGGGGAATCACAAGCTGAGGGTCATGTCTGGGCAAGTCGGCAAGACCCTGTCTCAAAATTTCAAATAAAAGTGTGTATGAGGAGAGGGTGCTGGGAATGCAGTTCAGTGGCAGAGCACTGGCCTGGCATGCCTCAGGCCTGGGATCCAATCCCCACACCACAAAACAAGGGTGGGGGATAAGGCTATACCAGAAACAGGCAGAAATGAGGAAAAGTCCCTCTCCACTAAGCTGAAATCCAGTAACTTCTGTCCCAAACAAAGTTTAAATGTGTCACTCACAGGGAAAATGCCCTTGTTCAGAATTTGATCTTTTCTTTGATAAAACTGAAAGAAATCAGCAAACCTCAAATTAAAAAACAGGACCTGAGTGGGCGGCACTGGGATGACTCCAGTTTCCCTAGAAGGGATGGAGAGTGGGAGGTGAGAGCTGGAGGACAGTTACAGAGAAAAGTTCCCACCTCGCAAACACAGCCGGCCAGGCCCAGCTCCCAGGACTCCAGGAGGCATCTGCAAGTCCCAACAGCACTTAGCTGAGGCTGAGCACGGTTAGCACAAGCTGGGCACGAGCTAGGGTTCTCACACTGAAGTACTAGGTTCTCAGGAGCCAGGGGCACGTACCAAGAGTTCCAAGGAAAAAATCTACCCCCACCCACCAATTAAGACTCAGAGCTTTAACAGGGCGGGGTGGGGGCGCGCCAGTGTTCCTAGTTCACTGAGGATCACAGAACTGGTTCCAGGAAAGCACTGCAAGTCTTCCGTGGGGCCCTGGCCTCAGGGGTTTCAGACTCAGTGTGGTGTGAGCTGTGGCTTTAAGTAAAACCAGGGCTGCTTTAGGCAGGTTTTAATTTTGAAATGGAGACCAAGAGAAGCTGAGGTGTCTCTAACCTCCCAAGGGCAGAAAGAAGTACCCTGTAGTGTTGACTGAAGTCATGGGTTCCTGGTAGCCACTGGGTTTCAGCTGGGGTTTGAGTGAGCGGTAGTCCAGCTTTAAGCCTCCCCTCCCATAATACTCACATGCAGACTCAGACAGCTTACCAGGAGGTCAGGGGCAAAAAAAGCCTCTGAGCCGCCAGACTAAACACCAGCATCTAAAACTCAAGCACATGCACTCTGCTTAGGGGAGAACTTCTCAAGCACACACAAAGATCTTCATTCTTATCCTTTTCTCCCTCCCATTTGAGGCAGGGTCTCACTATGTAGCCTTTACTGGCCTAGAGCTTAGTATATAGACCAGGCTGGCCTCAAACTCACAGGGATCTACTTCTGCCTCCCAAGTGCTGGAATTAAAGGAGTGTTACATGTGCCGTGTATCTTTCTGACGAGCTTGGAAGGGAACACAAACAGAAGTGACAGCAGACAGCAGAGAGACGACACAGGGTAAGACGAGACACGTGGTAAGAAGCTGTCCCAGCACCCAGGGCCTGGTGCTGAGGGGGAATTTGGTGGGCAGCAGACCTTGGTACCCACAAAGCCTTGTCCTGGCCCAACATGCAGCTCAGGGTGACAGCCTGGATCACTACTAAAAGGTGAGAGGCCCTCTGTGTTCTGTGCTTATGGAAACGCGGAAAACAGTCAAGACCTGTAAGAGGTTCTACTCAATGGCTACAAAGCAAAACAAATACAGATGAATGTGAGAGAGATCTGTGGGGAGGAAGGAGGAAACAGGGATGGAGGGGCGGGAGAGTACTGAATGACAGCAGTCAGGATGGGCTACGTACACGAGTAAAATTGGTAAGAAAAAAAAAATCTAATTGAAAAAAAAGGCAAGCAAGTTTATGTCCTTTAAGGGCTGAGTTCTAATTAGCAGAAAAAGCCATCCAGGATCCTGCACAAACGAATGACACAAGCTTCTACTCCATCAATTATCAAATAATGCATATTTTTATGATTAAAACTGAAGTGTGAAGAGAAAAGCAAAGAAGAAAAAAGAAATGAGACTCCAAGATGCTCATCAGATGACTTCTGTGCTTACCAATCCTGGCGTTGGGACTGAACCAGGGTCTCACTTAGGCCAAGGACACACAATATCACTGAGCCACATCCCAGGCAGCTTTTTACTCCTTTAGACTTTCTAAAGCAGAACCTGCCTGAGTTACTCTAGAACTGTGTTGTGGGATATCTGTACACTGTGTGAAGATATATTGCTGTGCTTGGTGTAACACAAAACTGAGTGACCAATAGCTAGGCAGGAGAGAGGCAACACTTTCAGGGAGAGAAAGGAAGAGGAGGAGGAATCTAGGCACGTGGATTATATCAGGGAGATGCCAATGAGACTCTGAAGAAGCTGGACATACAGTACAGAACAGAGTAACGCGAGCCACATGGCAGAACATAGATTAATAGAAACAGGTTAATTTGAGTTATAAGAGTTAGTTGGAGACAAGCCTAAGCTAAAGGCTACACTTTCATAATTAATATTAAGTCTCTGGGTCATTATCTGTGGGCTGGCAATTCAAAGACAGTCGTCAAGAAAGCCTGCTACAGAGCTGGAGGTACTGCAACATGAAAACCTGCTGTCATCCCGGGATCCTTCCCCCACAGAATACAGGCTTTTCTTAGCTGGGAGGAGAGGGAGCTGCCAGGTAGTGCCTGGTGCCTGGAGGTTTTCTAAACCACAGGAGAGAGTAGTCTGACACCCACCTGTTGAGGCCTTGGCAGTAGCCAATATCTGGATTTCGCCAGGAGAAGGCAAGCAGGACACTGCGCAGCTTCTGGATGCCCTCTGATGTGGGGCTGGAGTAATGTTTATTGTTAGGCAGAGTCCGCAGCAGGTCCAGCTCGATCTGCTTGGAGGCCGGATTCTGTTTCTCCAGTGCCTTCTGGAGCAAGCTCTGGAAGTAGCCGGGCTCCATGCTGTCCTTGAATTTCCTGGTGTGGCGGTCAACACACCACTTCCATACCTTGGAGCGGTGCTCGTGTGGAATGCCTGCTCGGATCAGGTTCTTCAGCTCCGGAGAACATACCATCTCCCTGTTCATTGTGCTTGCAAAATAGTTTTCCCACTTGACCCCAGTGGAAACTTCCTGATTTTCTGTGAGGTACAGAGTCTTCAGGTCCAATGCTCGGACCTTGGCGACCAACTTCTCTTCCTCGTCGTCATCAGGGACAGTCCTAAACCCGTAGATATCAAACTCACTGTGGACAAATAACAAGAGGGGCAGTAGAAACGTCATGGTCTTGGCAAACAGTGCACTGAAACAGGAGACATTTCAGTCCATCAAGCATACAAGCGTCTGGATAAGCAGGGCCAGGACAACGGGCCTCTGCACAGAAAAGGTCTAATGAGATCAACTCTCCATTCATACAGGGAAAGAAATCACTGTCAAATGGGTTAAAACTCCCATAAAACCAGATAAAACTGGAAGGAAATACAAGCACTATCACCAAGCAAGACTGACCTAAGTGGGGCAGAGGGGCGTACACGGCCGATCTCAGTGTTCAGGAGGCTGGAGAGGGAGGATTCTAAGTTCAAGACAAGTCTGGGTATAGCTAGAAAGACACCGTCTCAGATAAAGGACCAAAGAAAATAAAAAAAAGGAGGCCCAATTATGTGGCTATGTCAATGTACATGTCTCTGCCTTCATACACCCGGAACAACTTCATGCTTCAAAAGGTTTTGTTTTAATAAAAAAAGTATCTTGTGATGTTTGCCAGCCTAGACTCAAGTGCTCCTCCTGTCGCAGCTTTCCAAATAGCTGGGATCACAGGTGTGTGCTACCATACATACCCACAAGGCATCATTTTCAAAGGTGAAAAGACACGAAGAGGGTATGAATATTAATCAAGGCTTTGGCAGACAGAATATGGCCCCACAGATGTCAACATCCTACTCCTGAAATCTGTGACAACATTCAAGGAGAAGATGGTGGCAGATGGTCCTCATGGTACAGAATTAAGACAAGGACACTGTCTGGGTTACCAAGAGACCCAATAGCCACATGAACCCTTCAAAGAGAAAAAGGGAAAGCTGAAGAACAGATCAGAGGAAAAGAACAGAAGAGGCAGGAAGGACAGGTACCTTTGCAGGAACTGGGTCAGCCGCTGACCCTTTAAAGAAGGAAGGGGCCATGAGCCATGGAATGCAGGGCTCGCTTTATATCTACCAGGAACTGTATCTACCAACATTTTTAATGATGGAAATGAACTGTTCCCCAGAAGATCCAAAAGGAGACAGTCCTTGATTAAATTGTAATTTCAATCAGTAAGACCTTATGTTACCTTCTGACCCATGAATTTTATGACAGCAATGTTGCCGCTGAGTCTGTGATTAGTTGTGGCAGTATCGGAATCTAGTACAAAGCTTCTGACATAATGCTTAGGAACTTTGGAAATCAAATCTAGTGCAGTTGAAGGCGTGCACTTCTTCCACATTAGGAATCGTGTTCCTTTTCTCTGTTCTGGATATACTCTTGCTGGGCACACAGAACATAGACCATGGTGTCTGTAACTATGGAAACTAAAAAGGTCTTAAGTGCCCTTCATGAAGGGAAGCAATAATGCCTCTGTGGTCTGTTTATCTAGTATAGTTCCTCAAAGCAGGGAAGGATGGAAAAAACTCCTAAATGCACACTGGAAGAATGCAACACACCTTCAGAACAGTTCCCGGAGGTCACCAACAACTATGAACGACGCAACCACATGTGATGTGGAGGAAGCAGCCTTGAATGTGAGGTTCTGGCTGCCTGGGCTGGGGTTTCATCCATGTATCACAGGGTATCACTAGGATATGCTATACCACCTCCTAACTCAGTCACCTCATAAAGTGAGGCAAAGCCCACCTGCACTGAGCATTTAATACAATTCTGTATGTGAGCACTTAGCAGTTCCTGTGCCCGGCACACTGGTACAGAAAAGTGTGCTGTAACAATGGTGCTGCTCATATTCTTAAAGTTTACTTCCGTCATTTGAATAGCAGTCAATGCTGGTATGTTCTGTTAGTTTGGGGAGGGCCAGGCATGTCAAAGGCTTCATCTCAGGCTGGAGGAAAGGCAGTGAGGAGACCACTGAGCAAGGCCCAGAGACAGTGCTGTGTCTGAGTGACAGAGGCAGAAGGGAGGGTGCACCAGGTGACTCTGCAGCTTCCTAGTCCCAACACTCTGAGACTTGTCAGAAAATATACTGTATATGAGCTTTTAATCCAAGATCCGTCATATACTTCTAGGTTCTATGACCCTCACTCCTGCAAAAACAGTGCAGTATTTTACATGTATGTGTCTTTGTGCATCTTAGGGTGGGTCCATGGTTTGTTTCAGATCCTATGTGGGTCTTGGGCCGCTCAGTCGTTGTAGAAATGGCCTCCCCATACAGGGAAAACAGCTTCCCTTCACTGGCCCTTTGCTTTCGGTTCCCCTCGGATGGGATGCATGTGTGTCAGGAAAAGGTTCCCATTCCTTAGAAAACTGGCCCCGGCAGAAGAAGGTATGTATCGGAGGTGTGGCCTCTTTGACATGGTTTTGGAATAAACAGATGTGGACTGACTTCAGCTCCACCACTTATCTCTGAGGGAGAATGATGATGTATATCTCACTGGCCTGACAGCAGCTGTCACAGGCATCAGATCAGACACAGTGTAAGAGCTCTGAGTGTCTACTGCTGCGGAGAGGGAACTTCAGAAAGCGGTGGACTTCCCGACAGAATCAAACACATTTACCTGACCAGATGAGGCTTAATGAACGCTTGCTCTGGCTGTTCTTGGCTCTCAACCTGCAGAGCATCCTCCAACAACTGGGCTATGACATCCCTGGTAGGCCCCTGTTCTTCTGAGCAAACTGGTGTCTTCATTTCTTGAAGCAGTATCAAGTACTTACTTTCTACCTGGCAGAGCTTGGCTTCCAGGCTAGAATACTGCAGAGAAAATAAGGTTAGGCAAGGTGTTACCCCCACCCAGAGAAAAACACAGGAAAAGCAAGCTTTGGGTAACTTGGCCAACAATGAGCTCAAGCCAGCATGCCCAGTAGATGAGGAAGTGAGCCCGCTGCAGACTACAGCACAGGTGATAGGCTAATCATGCCACAGACCTTCTTAGGGCTGAAATAGCCTGCTACGGCTGCCCTCTTCTTCCTAAGGGTTTGGACGCAGAGGGAGTGCCGACAAGCACGGGTACCAGTCTTCAACATGGTTAGAGTGAGCAACAAAACTCGTCGTGTGCCAATTACTGAGGTCAAGTCTAATCCTAGTTGGTTACGTGGGCCATGAATCCCCCTACCCCATGTATACCAACTTTGTTAGGGCATCATGTCCAGGCAGGACTAGTTCCCATTTGCTACCTGATCAGAAAAATCAACTTCACCCTGGCAAATATGCAGGAATACGGTTTGGAAATGTGCTCAGAAGGCTGTTGAAAAGATAGCACACACACACCACAGCTGTGGAGAAGTGTCAGGGGTTTGTACCTCACCAGCACACAGCTGGAAAGTCCTCTGCCGCCATAGTCATGGTTGACTCTCAAACCAACCCTGCTGGATCTATGGAGATGGTAATATTCTCACCATTCCTGCTTCACAGATGTGAAACTAAATCTCAACAGCATAAATGAAAAGCTAGACAATCTTAATTTGGGAGAACCCCAAATTGCACTTCATTTTCTTTTTTTTTTTTTTTTTTTGGTTTTTCGAGACAGGGTTTCTCTGTGGCTTTTGAGCCTGTCCTGGAACTAGCTCTGTAGACCAGGCTGGTCTCGAACTCACAGAGATCCGCCTGCCTCTGCCTCCCGAGTGCTGGGATTAAAGGCGTGCGCCACCATCGCCCGGCTGCACTTCATTTTCACCTTAGAAAATTCCTTAAAAATGTATGAAGATCACATGTGAGAGTATTTCTTTGTTATCCACAACGAAAATGTACTGGACACACTTAACATATATTTTGACGCCAGTAGCCATGTTTTTCCCAATGTGGTGGCTAGGTAGGTTCTAAAGCACATCCACTTAAATACAGTTTCTGGTGTAGGAGTTCATTCTGTTTGTGTTGCTTTCATTGGATAATGAATAAAAAAACTGCTTTGGCCTAGTTGATAGGACAAAACTTAGGTAGGCAGAGTAGACAGAACTGAATGCTGGGAAGAAGGACAGAGTGGCAGATGCCATGGATCTCCTGCCTGAGACAGATGCTGGTTAGAATCTTGCTAGTAAGCCACAGTCACGTGGTGATACACAGATTAACAGAAATGGGTTAAATTAAAATGTAAGAATTAGCCAATAAGAAGTTAGAGCTAATGGGCCAGCCGGTGTTTAAATGAATACAGTTTCTGTGTGATTATTTCGGGTGTAAGATAGCCAGGCAGCTGGGACAACAAGCAGTCCCCTCCTCCCGTTACAAGTTTTCTCTCTCTCACCAAGTGGTAAAATGTGTCTATCCTGACTTACCTTTGCCATCAGATCCCTCTCTCTCCTTTCCGCATTTCTTCGTAGAGCGGAGAGTTCCAAAATTTCCTTATTTAGAAATTTATTTTGGGTTTTGTACCCTTGCAGACTATCCTGTAGGGGGAAAATATTTATCAGTTCATGAGGATTGCATGTTGGTTAATTATCCTACCTAATTAGCATATCCGAGTCCTGCTAAGTGAGAGCAAGTTCTAAAAGAGAACTGAAGACGTCTGAAGGTGTGTTCTGATGAATGTTCCGGTCATTGCTGCAGCAGAAGGAGGTGGGAACTGCTGTTGCAATGAAGCAGATGAACAAAACATTTACTCAGCAGTAGAGATTTCAGGAGAAATAAGCAGGATGTATTTTCTAAATTCATTCATACCCATTAAGTTGGTGATGAGAAAAAAAAAGCAAAATTTAACCAAAAAAGCTACAGAGAAACCCTGCCTTGAAAATCAAAAAAAAAAAAAAAAGCAAAATTTAACCAAAAAAGCTACAGAGAAACCCTGCCTTGAAAATCAAAAAAAAAAAAAAAAGCAAAATTTAACATTCCTTTCAACCAGAGAAATTGAACATATTCTTTGTAGGTTCTTGTTTTTACTCATATAGCTTCTATTTTAAAACGGCTATAAAAATGCAGAAAAGCCCTTAATTAAGTACGGCATGTAATGATAAATGCTACAATCTACAAAGCATCAGGGACTCTGGAGAACATTGCAAAGTTTCAAAGCTGGGGAAGAGCTGAAGAAAAAGCACAACAGGGCAGAGGTGGAGCTCAGTGGTAAAGCTCTCCTTTCCAGCACAACTCTCCACAAATTACAAGAACAAACGGGCCCTCTAGTGGGTGCCCACCTGTTCACTTCTGTGACACTAATTTTGTATTTGAGAGAACATAGCTAGTTGGAGACAAGGTTGTTTTGTAAAGACAGGGTTTCTCTACTATAAATCCTTGGTTGTCCTGGACGTATCTATGTATGAGTATGAAGTCAGAGTTCTGGCCCTGCTTCTGCCTTCCATGGTCACAAAGTTTGTTTGCTCTGCTCCACTTGAAGTGCAGCTGTGGGTGGGCAGGGAAGAGCTCTCACGCAAAGTCTCTGGAAGTAAGGTTTACTGAGTCCTTTAGATGTTCCTCATGGTAAAATAAGGAAGCTTCTAAATAAAGATGAATCAGAAGCATCTTGAAGACTGTGGTTTCAAAAGACTACTTATAAATTCCATCTTTTGCAACCACAGCCTCATCTGCCCCTGACCATTTCTAGACAGTCCTCCACACCCCGACCCCCCCCCCCAGTCTCCTGATAGACTGTTCTATGAGATGCAGAGGAACTGGAAAGGTGCCCCTGGTGCCCCTGATTTGCTGGCACTCATGGAACATGGGCTATGGGTCACAGAACTCTGGGCAAGGCACATGAGCTTCTTGATCTCACTTAGACCTCTCGAGCCCCAGGAGCCATTCTTGACATTATTTCCCAGACAGACCCAGGCCAGGGAGGCTATGCATTCGCTGAATGCTGTGCTGGGAAGTCAGCTTCTAAGCTCGGAGGGCCAGGCTGAGTGCTTGAGCCTCCTTACCTGCAACCCAACCCTTGCACAGAACTGACATCGCCCTAGCAATCCAAGTACGTAAGTGAAAATGTCAGGCCCCAAAGAAGGTTAACGTGTCCTTTTCTAGCTCAAATGATGACATTTTCTCCTCTTTCCTGGCATCTTAAAAATACTGTATTTGGAAACAATGAATAAACACATCATTAAAAGGCAGGTCAGTTAACAGGAGGTTGGTTGGAAAGAAGCTAAAGATACTGAACTGTGAGGAGAAAGACTAAATGACAGGTATTTGGTCTCTGCTGGCTGTATAGTTTGTCTTTAGTATAAAATTTGTGCTCCAGTCTCAGTAAATTCTCACTATTTACCATCAGAATATTTTGTTGAGAATGTTGATATAACAATAACATCTGGCAATAAACACTCTGCAAGGTGTCCGGTCCAGATGTGGACCACTTCCTTCAGCCCTCGTAACACCCCAGGGGTAGCACTGTTTGACAGATGAGGCCTAGACCTGAGGTCACTGCCACAGTCAGAGTTCACTGTGGAAGGATGACTGAGCTCTGAGCAAGCCGCCTACACTCTTCTGGGAGCGCTGCATCTCACTGTAGTACAGGCTCAGGCAGAGCCAAGGCCAGCAACGTGAGGTCCTGACCTAGGCAGGCTGTCTCTGCCTGCTAAGAAGCTTCCCCACTAAGCCTCACTGTGTAGACTCTGGAGCCACAGCTTTAAAGCTGTTGAGAAATGTTGAGGAAAAAGATCCTTATGACTCATCAAAAGTCACCCCAGCTACAAAAGGACACAGGAGAGACAGTCCATGTTGGATGAGGTAAGTTAAGAATCTCAAAGGTTCAGTGGTTATAGCAGCTACGTGGCCCATTCTCACACCCTGGCTTAGCTCCCTGGGAAAACGTGTGCCATATACTTCTCTTCTGACAAGAACAAAAAACACCGTCTGGAAAACCCACATTACAAATGCAGACACTAATTGCATCACTACTGTGGGGATGTGTAGGAAGGAAAACATTTACGGTTGAGCATATAAACAAAACTGACTTCTACAGGCAACACTAAGACTGCTTGTAAAAAGAAAAATGAAACAGAAACAAAAAACAGCCAAGCACAGCAGCTCACACCTGGTAATTTCAGCACCCTGGACATGGAGACAAAATAACTTGAGTTTGAGGCAAACCTGGGCTACAGTGAGTTCTGGGTCAGTCTGAGCTACAGTATAAAACCTTGTCTTATAAATATAAAAAAATAAAATAATAAAGGCTGATTTATAGTTGATATAAGAAGAAGTGTTTTGGTTCCTCATTAATAATCCTGTTGGGAGCTGTGGCCAGGGCTTATCCAGGCTTATCCAGTCAAGTGTCTGCTGCACATGCAGAAGGACCTATATTTGGGTTTCTGACACCACATAAAAGCTGGTGTGATGGTGCTTCTATAACCCTAGTGCAGTGAGCATGGAGAAAGGATTGCTAGGGCTTCCAGGCCAACTGGTTCAGACTTTGTATCAAAAAAAGAAGGTGGGGAGGTATGGAGGGAGAATATCAACATGTAGCCTCTACATGTGAGCGCCCCTGGGCATGTGGACCTGCAAATACATGTGCATCTGTGCACATACACACACCAAAAATAAACCATGTTAGTCTTTCGAGTATCAGAAGGGAGTTGTCACTAAAACAGACCACCTACACGCTGCCGCTGTCTCAGTGTTCCTAACTCGGAAGTCCCCAGCCTGCCCAGCACTTGCTCAGCTCACTGCTGGCCAATGGAAGGCGCTGGAAGCCATGCCACTCACATTCTCTAACTATCTCAACAGTAACACACCTGGCCCTTCAAGGAGAAACTCCATTTGAAACTCAAACACCCAGAGTCAATTTTTTTTTTTTTGCAAGAAGACAATGGCTATGTGGAAACATGGGCTAGGAGTCACAGACCTACTGGGGGTCTGCTGGAGTCAGATCTACCTAATGCCCCTTGTCCCAGGGGATGTTTGTCTACCTAAAACTTCTCCAGCAGAGTCTCAGGAGCTGCTGACAGCAAAGATGCGCTGGTCTTCTCTACAGCCTTCCTCATAAGCACCCAAACTGTTCAGCTCTCTGCTCTGGACCTGCAGGATTCTCGACAGGTATACGATGCAGGCTGCTCTGCTTTCCAAAGGGGGAGTACTCCCCCTCCTTCAACTGCTGCTTATCACCCCAGTTCCCTTCTGTTCAGGAGCCAGCCTCTCATCCTGGGCCATCTCAGAAGGCGGCACTGGGAAGACAGCTCTGTCCTCCCTTCCAAGAGCAGGACTTCTCATGTTAGGCACTGACCCTTGTCCGAGCAGGCTCCTTTTCCCATTTTCCCAGCTGGCCCTACTCTGACTACTGGGACAATATTCCTGCCCAGGCCTGTGGGAAGCTATGCAAATTAAGTCTGTGTTTACATTCATGTAACAGAAGAGGAAACTGACAACCTCCATGTTCCATGGTACAATGAAGTCTTGAGAGGGCAATAAATAAGAGGGGAGGGGTGTTTCAGCTACTCCTAAGTCAGGGACAGGAGGAGCTGAAAGGGTTCCAGGCAGGCAATAGCAGCAATGGCAACAGTGCTGGAAGGGCTTCCAAGGAGTTCTTTAAATTGACTGCAAAGCCTGTTTCTGTGCCCCACCCCCAGCTCTGCTCCTTTACCAGACTAGCTCACTGACAATAGTACCTCTAGGGATCAAAACTGATGGAGCTAACGAAGTTTGGGATCTCTGTCCAAAAAGCCAGCCCACACCCTGCCCTTACTTTTAGCCTGTCCAGCTCCAGCTGGTCTCTGCTGGCTGGGGTGGCCAAAGGAGAGCTGGGCCCCATGGTGGGCGAAGTCACACTGCCCTCACACTCGCTGAGCTTGATGATGACCTCGTCCTTGGCCTGGATGGTCTCCATCAGCATCCCCAGGCGCTCGTTGAGCTCGCCCACCTTGCTCTTCAGCGTCCTCACTTCCTGCTGGAGACTCTCCTTCTCCAGGCCGTACCTCTCCAGCTGGCCGCTGAGGCCCAGGATCTGCTCGTCCTTTTGGTGGAGAAGCTCCAGAGTGTCCCTGGGGACCCCCTGGCTGATTTGGTGGCTCGTAAAATACTTGTCATATTGGGATGACCGGACTGTCTGCTGGAGCAGCCGAATAAGCTCCTAGGAACCAAGAAGATGATGAGATGAAGGGTACGAGAGTCAGGGAGAAAAACAGGAATCATAACCATGTTACATAAGTAACCACTGGAATTTGAGGAAATGAGGAAACAAACTTTGTTGGAAACATTTTAATACCAAACTTCCTCTTGAAAGATCTCAAAAATAGAGAGGAAAGAAATTTAGTCCACAAATACGGTCTGAAGAGAACAATAATAGGAAGCTGGAAATAATGGACACGCTGGCTGTAATTAGCAATGGTTCCTGGCACATATTTATCAGTACTAAAAGATCTGTGAAGTACCGTCGGGTGGCACATGCCTGTAATTCCTGTGCTGGAGGAGGATCAATTGTTCCATAGCCTACACCGTGAGATGCTGTCTCAAAAATAAATAGACGTGTGTGGGGGGGGGGGGTAGTTAGAAAGATGACTTAGCATATGATGTTCTTGCAGAGGTTCTGAGCTTGGCTCCCAGAACCAACGTTGGGAGGCTCACTGGATTTGACACCCTTTTCGGATCTCCAAGGGTGCCTGCATTCACATACCCACACACATAATTAAAAATAAGATAAAACAGGGTGGGGGGGGGGAGAAAAATCCAGGCTCTAAGAATCACTGAACTGTCCAGCAATTAGGTAGAATATCTGACCAGCTTAGAAAAGTTATACTGTCTGACAGGACGTGGAAACTTCAGACCTCTAGGCTAAGGAACTGGGTGTGGTGCAGACAGCAGTACCCTGCAACCTTCCTTTCCCTCCACATAGTCTAGGGTCTTGAATTAACGATGGGCATAGCTCAGGGCACAGGATGGAGGCTGCAGCAGCATGCGTCAGGGAAGGGCCCCTGGGGAGGTCAGGTGAAGGGACACAAAACTCAAGAGACAGTTACCTTCTGACTGGACAGGTCCTTCTTGAGCTGCTCCAGCTCCTCCTGCTGGCTTTGAATCTGCAGCTGCATCTCAGAGACGGGCTTAGCGAGGCTTCCACCACCTGGTGACGTTCCCTCGATGAGAGGATCACCGCTGCTGTGGCGATTTTTGTATGACCCAATTATGTCTCTCAAGGGGCGCTTTCCTTTGTAAGGGTGCCGCCCCAACTCGAAGGGGAATCCCGAACTAGTGACTCCTATGTTAAAAAAAAAAGTTCTTGAGCAAGTCAAACCTTCTTCTGGTACCCTTACAGACTGCACTCTGAAGGGCTGTGGACTCATCAGCCTATGAAGAAAGCAGAGCAGCGGATGCCACTTTGTCCCACCTCATTCTAGAGGTAAAGCCAGCGGAGTTTCAGACCACTCTACAGACGACTACTACATGGGCACTTTACAGAAAGATGAGGTACACTAGGAAATTCTTGGCTTCTTACTTGTACTCATTTGTTTTTGGCTAAAACCAAAAACAAAAGGAATGTTTTTAAAAAGTATAGATACATTTTTAAAGTATGATTTTACATATTAAATGATCCAAATAAATGTTTTTATGAATGGCTTCAAATGCAGCCTGAGGAATGCCAACAGGAGACACAAAAGCACCGAGGAGTTTTGATTATTTGAAGCTATGAGAGACAAAGGCATCTGCGCTGTTAGAAGCACACAGTGGCCCTGAAGTAGGTCAGGCAGAGACTGGGAGGGGCAACAGCATCAGGCACCTCGATAGCACTGGATGGATTTTTCATGCTGGTTTCATGAAAAACAGAGGAGCATGCTTCTGACTTGGGGACTGTTGGGACTAGCATGTCTTCCCAAGCCTTCTTAGTGATGAAAACTGGGGTTTACCGGGAAGTCTTCCAGACAGCGGTACTCCAGCCCTTCTAGCTTTTCTGTTTCTTGACCACATGTCCCTATGATGATGCACCTCCTTAGGCCCGAAATGATGGGTTCAATTGGTCATAGACTAAGATCTCTACAACTGTGAGCCAAAATAAACCTTTTCTCTCAGGCATTTGTTACAGTAGTGGAACTAAGACTAATTTAACCAGTTCTTCAGAATCTATGATACTATATTTTGTTCCTTTTGAGTACATCTCAAATGTCTGTAAATAAAGGTGGTGTGTGTGTGTGTGTGTGTGTGTGTGTGTGTGTGTGTGTGTTTCTGAGACAGAGTCTTGCTACATGGCCCAGGCTGCCCTCAAATGTGCAATCCTCCTGCATCAGTCTCCCAGGTCTTAGAACTACAGGTATATGACATAATACCTGACTTAATAAATACAAAGTTTCTTCACTCAGCATTTCTGTGATGCATAGAAACATGACAGCTATTCTATCTCCTGGAAAAGGTGTGCAGCTACCAGGCTAGATAGACATTTATTCCTTGTAGCACTTTACAAACCTTTAGGAATTACTGCCCCCACCCCTGGCCATAACACTTCATGCTTCCAGGACTCTGGCAGCCAAGTGTCTGTTATGTCCCCAGAGGTGACAAATGGCAGCACAGAGAGCAACAGAGAGCACAGGTGCATTCTCTACCTTTGCTCCCCTCAGGCATTTGCTTCTTCCTCTCCTCCTGTAGCAGGGACTCCTCTAGGTCCTTAGGAGGTGGGTCTAAAAGTTCCCACTCTTCATTGGTGTAAAACACGGTTCTGCGACTCTCACTATGTCCTCTCCCAGGACGGAAAGATGACATTGAATTTCTATTTAAAAACAAGAAAGGAGAAAACAAATACAACTGTATATAAGATTTCTAAAAATGAAGATTCGATAATAGCGAATATTTTTGAGAGTATAGAAAACAAGAAAAATACACACTGCTAGGAAGTACACACTGATCTAGTGTCATGGAAAACAAGACAGACTGGAAAAGAGTCTTTCTTTCTTTCTTTCTTTCTTTCTTTCTTTCTTTCTTTCTTTCTTTCTTTCTTTCTCAAAACAACAATAACAACAACAAAACCCCTTTACTTAAAAGTCACACACCAGATCCTAGTCTATCCATATCATTGAATTTCTGTACAGTTAGATTAGCTATTCTCAAATCGTGGAGCTTCACACTGGATTTTATACTTTCACCAACAAATATATTTTTATGAGAACTGCCTTTCTAAAGATGGTAGCATTTCCTAAATGAAATTCCTGTGCACAAATACAGGGAGACACTAAAGCATACACGGCTTTATTTATGTTAGCCACTCCTTACACTTATGGTGAGCTGACCTTCAACACGGATGTAAAAAAGTTCAAGGAGGAAAATGTGGTTATAAAAAGTGGTTATATGTAGGAAACTTGAACCTTACCTCATACCATACATACAAATTAATTCAAAATATATGATAGACAGGTTGTTGTGGCTCACTTTGGAGACTGAGGCAGCAGGATCCTAAGTTCCAGGTCAGTCTGAGCTATATAGTGAGATTCTGTCTCAAAACAAAAACAAAAACACCCCACCTCCCAAACCCAATAAAAAAGTCCCCTAAAGGATCTAAATATAAAAAACTAAACACAAAACTTCTAGAAGAAAAGGAGAAAAGTACTTTTCACACATATAAACGTGTTTTTTCTTTTCTGTATGCATGTGCACATATATCTTTGTATGTATGCAAGCGTGCATGTGTAGGCCAAAGGTCAACTCCAGTTGTCTTTCTCAATCACTTTCCAGTTCATTTTTTGAGGCAGAGTTTCTCTCTGAACCTGAGGCTCACCCATTTGGCTAGGCTAGCCAACAAACTCCAGAGATCTGCCCAGCCCCAGCTCCCCAGTGCTGGGACTACAGGTAACATCTGGTTTTTACACGGGACTGGGGGTCCAAACTCAGGTCAAGTTTATTTCCTGACTAAGCCAACTCTGTAATCCCAAGTGGGACAGATTTTCTAAAGAGCACTCAGAAAGCACAATCTAAAAGATAAAAGAGAAAAATCAAGTTTATTAAAACTTTTCCCCTTTGAAAAGTATTTGTCAATATATACCTGACAAAAGGCTCATATCCAGAACATTTAAGAACTCTTAAAGCTCAATAATATGGATAAACAACTCAATTTAAAAATGATCAAGAGTCGAGCAAAGCAAATGAAAAAGAGAAAAGAAAAATATAGGCAGTTTCCTAACTTGTAAAGCTAAACTTAAGATTTTCTTTAAAACTTAATGATGGTTCCAAAGCAACACACATTCGAACCACACTTTGCAGATGGATTTTCCTGGGCTAGTCATATGCAGTAAGACACTCTCGAGCCGGGAGTGGCTTCCAGTGAGCCGCACGAGCTCAAGGGTGCACAACAGGTACTCTACAGAATACGTGTAGCTACGCCACAGTGTCTGCTGGGCATTTTCAACTGTTAGGCTTACTAGGACATCACCCTACCATGTAACCCATCCTTAGCCAAGGAGCCTCTGCCTAAGAATGGCTAGTAAGTGCTGAAAAAGAAAACACCAGTGGTTAAGGGCACTTGTTGCTCCTGTAGATGACCCTGGTTTGGTTCCCGACACACACAGGGCAGCTCAACTCTTAGTTCCAGGGCATACAACCACTTTTGCCCTCCACAGGCACTAGGCATGCATATGTCACACAAACATACATGTAGGCAACACACACACAAAATAATCTAAAAAAATTTTTTAAAAAAGCATTAAAAAAAGTATATGATAAAAGTTATCATATACTAGTTTTAAAAAGGGTCACACCCACAACAGCTAAAGTTAAGAGCAACAGTAATTCCCAGTGTTCAGGAGGATGTGCGGCAACCGGGACTGGCAGTGTTGCTGGGAATGTGAACCACAGTCACTTTGAAGGGCGATGTCAAGTAAACGAATGTAACAGGCTATAATGGCCCGAAAGAGTTCACTTTTTTAAATTCTTAAGAAGGACAGCTACAGTGAAAGACAGCAGCTTGGAGGTTGCTCACGGCCATGGTTAGGGGAGAGCTCATGAGGAAACACACTTTTTCCCTCCTACAACCGCCATCTGAGACAGGGTCTCACTGTACAGCCCCACCTGGCACAGAACTGGATAGATAGACCATGCTGGCTTCAAACTTATTGAGGTTTGCTTGCCTCTGCCCCCAACACGCTAGGATTGTGGGCATGTGCCCTGACACGCAGCTATAAATTTTGAGGTGTGATTTTTAACGTGTGCCAGCCCATACTCCTAAAATAAGTGAGACTACAGGTAAACCACACTGCAATATGGTTGCTCAACAAGGACAACCTGTGCGCCACTGGTGTTGCCCCAGGCAGACTGCAGGCGGGAAGCGAAAGCTGATTCCATCTCCAGTTTGAGCTACACGGATGACACTCTTGCACAAAGCAGCTATGTCTCAATATTTTAGTTTTGGGGTGTGTTGTGCAGTTGTGTTTTCCTGTGCATGCCTGTGGAGGCCAAACGCCAGTATCAAGTATCTCTCCCTATTGCTCTCTACTTCTTTATTTAATTTTGCTTTAGTTTTGGGCTAGAGAGATAGCACGGTAGATAAGAACACTGGCTGTTTTTCCAGAGGACCTGGGTTCAATTCCCAGCAAGCACTCACATGGTAGCTCACAACTGCCCATGACTGCAGTTCCAGGAGATATAAATCCCTCTCTGGTCTCCATGGGCACTGGGCATGCATGTGGCACTCAGGCATACATGTACACAAAATACTCATCCTCGTAATAAGCTATTTATTTCCGGGGCAGGCATGTGCACCACAGCACATGTGCAGAGGAGGACAGTTTTCCAGACCTCAGGTAAGCAGGCTTGGTGGTGAACACTTTTCCTGGCTTGGCCCTCTCACCAGTCCTCCCACTTTATTTCTGACACAAGTCTCCTGAGCTGGAACTCACTATTTTACCTAGACTGGCTGGCCAAATGCTTTCTGGAGCTCCTCCCCAGTACTGGGGTGACAGATGTGGACCCAATGAGTGGTTTTTAAATGGGGACTGGGAATCCCAAATCAGGTCCTCATGCGTGAGCTGCAAGCATTTTTTCATTGAGCCACCCGAGTCCCTTAATATTTGCGTTTTTAAAAGCATGATTTACCCCTTTTCTTTGAATTTCACTAAAGTAATTAAAAAATTTAGAAGAACGCCGGGCGATGGTGGCGCACGCCTTTAATCCCAGCACTCGGGAGGCAGAGGCAGGCGGATCTCTGTGAGTTCGAGACCAGCCTGGTCTACA
>NW_004949110.1:957765-979860 GCF_000317375.1 Microtus ochrogaster
CAAAGCCACAGAGAAACCCTGTCTCGAAAAAACAAAAAAAAAAAAAAAATTAGAAGAACACAAAGAAATTATAAAGTACACGTAGGTTATCATACTGCTGGGAAAAGATGTTAAGGTATCACTTTATACACACAGACACACACACAGACACACACACACACACAGACACACACACACACACACACACACAGCTTTACCCTAAAACCTGGTGACTACACCTGTCTAACACCTGAAGGACTGAGACCAGAGGGAAGTACACAGGGTAAGCATGTTGCACATTACTCAAGCTTAATCTCTCCTGGTGCCTGGCTCTGGACATGCTGGAGCTCTGTCAATCCCCAGGGGAACCTAATGATCACGCTGCTGTCATGGTCAACTCTGGCTTCATAACACCCCAGAACTGTACAGAAAATGATTTCAAAATAGTTGCTCTGGAAGAAAAGGAAGTCTCACAAATGCTTTCCCTACCCCTGCACAGTCCCTGCACCTGTGATCCTGCCCCAACATTCTGTGACATTCTCCAGGCCAGAACTCCTTGTTCCTATTCTCCTACATGTTTCAGGAGGTAAAAAATCTCCTTGCCATTTGCTACAGCTTCAAAATGTGCTCCTGTTCTTTCTTGAAGAATGGCGTGTGCAGCAGCGAGCTGAGGCGCAACTGGAGCCCTGTCTGCTGCTCTCGTTCTTCAAGCCAACCCTGAAAGGAGAAATGAGAGCAGAGAAGACCCAAACGCAGCCTGTGCAGGAAGAAAGGCAGTTTCAATAACTAACTTCATGTCCTCTGCTCCCCCCACCAGAGTTTGTTTCCAGGCTGTCGCAAACCCCTGCCGTTGAGGGACAGCTCTGGAGCGCTGTGACAACTGCCAAGGCTTGGGTAAAGGGAAATGAGACTGGCTTCAAAGTGAAGTCTCTTTCAGCTCAAGTACTTTTAGCCATCTCTGGGTGAGTGCGTTCTTGGCAGAATCCAAATCTTTATTGTGCAACACACTGTGCCACACTTTCCCAAACAAATAAATATAACTTAAAGTTATTCAAATAACACAGTAACTATGTACTCAATACTCACTGTAATCTCGACGAGCTAGTGGGCTTTATAAGTTGAGAGAAGGGTTTGGAACGGCCCATCAAATCTCTCCTGAGCCTACAGTTCACATGCTGCCTGCACAGCACCCAGCCTTTTTCAGTGGTGAAAGGTGGGCTAAGGTGGAGGGTCTGGGTAGTTAAAGAAGGCTGGGGGCAGCAAGGAAGCAGGCTACCCCAAGGGGCAGTACTCAGCTCTTTTCCCTCAGACTGTTTTCAGAAAACAAAACAGGAGGTACCCTCTCACTGGAGGTGACTCAGCATTTTTTCCTCTGAACTGATGAGCAGATATACCCACAAGTAGGAAACAGGTTAAACAAAGGGCACACCCACACTCCTGAATCTGTCTGTAGCCCCAGAAGAGCTATTGAGTGAGGCCATCCAGACCATACAGTGCTCAACCCCGGAATCCTGGAGCTGTCACCCACGCTCCATCACTGCCAAGCCTCTCACTCTGCAGGGAAGAGCACTGGAGCAGTGGACCTCGTGACTGGGATGGAAACGTCAGAACATGAAGGCACTGAGAGAGTGTGTACTGCAGGGTCTCTTTCAACAGGCAGAGAGAATTCCAGAGCGCTTCCATCTATGACTCTATTTCTAGTAGCAACTTCTAGAATGTGGATTGAGAAAGGCCTCTGTTTTAGCTCCAAGCCCCTCAGCAGGAACAGGCCTCTTTCTTTGTAAGCATGTATGCCTTTCACTGTCAAGTAGAAACGCAGGACTAAGAAAGGACAGGCTGAATGAAGCTGGTGGGTGGCAACATGCAAGCCAGGCGGCTCTGGGCTCATCTAGGCCAGAGCTTGGGGTCCAAGGTCTGAGTATTTCAGAGAAGATTGAGGGCCCAGGCTGTGCTTCCTACCACTTGTCCCACTGACCCCTATCACAATACCCGTATTCCATGGGAGATGGAGCAGTGCTGGGGAGGCGAGAGAAAGCAGGAAGCAGTGGAAAACGCCAACGTGATGGGACAAATAATGCCCACTGCCCACAAGGGCCACATCTGAATCTCAGGAAAGGAACTCTGTTGCTGTGATTACAGGAAGGCTCTTGAGTTGGGGAGGTCATGCTGGGTAATCTGAGGCACCAAGAGAGCAGAAAGAGTTGACTCAGGCTACTGAGAACTTGACTCTTGCAACAAGTGGGTCCATCAGGCCCAGCAGAAGATACTAACTGTTCCTTCTTATATAGCCCCCAGCTCTAATTAAAATTAGGAAATTTGGGCTAACTGCTTGATGGCCTTGGATAAGGCAGGGACTGACATTCTCTGGGGTCTGTTTTCCTATACTGCGTCAGATACCATTCCAGCCATGGCTAAGGTCTTCCTGTCTGCAAGGCACAACCATGACTTCTCTAAAGCTGTAGCAGTCCTGCTAATGAACGGGCCTCTGGAAGAGCATGGTTCCAATCAAGAGGGGAAGGACTGCTGGCGAGGAGGGCTGGCTAGGTGCAAACAATGCTATGTCCTAGGAAGCTTGTAGGAAAGACTGGGCATCGACATGGCAGCATACACAGCCTGCCCTTCCCCATCCCCGTGCTTCCCCAAGAAGGCCAGGTTCTGCAAACACCGTGAGGCAGCAGCATGACTACAATCCTCACTTTCTTGGCAAAGACTGAGCTACGCTTTAAAACAAGGAAAACATAAGCAAGTACCACATAGCCACAGACATAAATGACTTCCCCAAATACACCAGATATCTGGGCATTGGTTTGGGCTGGGGTGACCTTCTCTTTGAAATGGGGCTCTGAAAGAGATGAGTAACCAGGCAAAGCCCTAAATGGCAAAACCAGTGGATTCCTAGGAATCTGAGTCACATAGACAAGTGACATTGCCACCAGGCTCGAAGGGTCATGAGGAAAAGAGAAACAAAGGGCCCAGGACACAGCCAGCGGCAGAATCAGTAGAAGACTCAGCAGAGACAACCTTAAAGGTAAGCACACCTTCCCAGCAGGCTCAGACTTCCCATGCATTGGGGGGAGGTGTTCTCCACCTGACATGAAGGGAAGGCCCACACTGTTTATGGCCTCAAAGACTGAGAGCAGTACCTGTAGCACTGTATCCTCTAGCCAGACCTGGCTGAGCACTACCAACCAGCTAGACTCTACGAGGCTGTGATTATTCATACAGACCACCTGGAATTTCTTACGGGGTCAAGCTCCGTTACCTGATGGATGGGGTAGGTTAAATGAGAAAGCCATTAAAGCAGGGAACTAAGTAAAGTAACTACACCTACAACAGAGGTGCCTATGCAGGAGTGAGTAAGAGGATTCGCCTGCCAGGGCTACTGGCTGCAGTCTGCCCTGCCTGGATAATCCACACTTGTAAGATGTCACCCGCCTTTTCCAATTCTGTTTCTCTGCTGCTGCTGCTCTTAATGGAATAAAGAATACACTTACAATGTAGGCCTAGATTACAGGCTTTTGCTAGTTTTTCTTCTTGATTCCTCAAAACCATGCCATCCACATTGTCTCAACAATATTTTAGTGGCATAATAACCTTTATCAATTTTCTTCCTAAGCATCTAACTTTCAATAGAAAAAAATATATTTTAAGAGATTACTAAGTGATTCAATCACACAATACAAGAATAGGTACAATGAACATCAGGGTAGTATGAAGAAGAATGTTCCTCAGATATTTAAATACTTGGCCCCTAGCTAGTGGAACTCTTTGGGAAGGATTAGGAGGTATGGTCTTGTTGGAAGAGGTGTGTCACTAGGGGTGGGCTTTGAAGTTTCAAAAGCCCAGGTCATTCCCACTTAGTACCCCTGCTTCCTACTTGGAGATAGGGGTGCACGCTCCTAGCTACTGCTTAGTGCCATGCCTGCCTGCCTGCCGGCCTGCTTCTACTATGATGGGGACTCTGCAACTATGAGCCCCAAACCAAACATTTATAAGTTGCCTTGGCCATGGTACTCTGTCACCACAACTGAACAGTAACTAAAACAGCATCAGCTATTAGACTCCAGCAAATCTGAACCTCAGCTGTGGAAGCAGAGCTTGGGCCCTCAGGCATTGTGGAAAAGTGTGGAATTTAAACTCTCAGCTCACCAGGTGATTTCAATGGAGGGCCCCAGCTGAACTAATGAACACAATGAAGCTACACACACGTCATCTTCAAACCTGACCACAATCAATCTTTTTTTTTTTTTTTTTTTTTTTGGTTTTTGGAGAAAGGGTTTCTCTGTGGCTTTGGAGCCTGTCCTGGAACTAGCTCTGTAGACCAGGCTGGTCTCGAACTCACAGAGATCCGCCTGCCTCTGCCTCCCCAGTGCTGGGATTAAAGGCGTGCGCCACCACCGCCCGGCCCACAATCAATCTTGATGCGAGTTTGAATCCATTACAAAAATAGAACCTTTGAGCCATTCATTTTGGGGAAAAATAGCTTTACTATTTCTAAGGTCATTAAGTTTTCTCCAGGTTGGGGTTGTAGCTGGGAGGGCATGAGCTTGCTTAGCATGTCCCAATCCCTGGAACTATAAAGGTTCTCCAGTCACCCAGGTCATTTTGTTTTAACCTCCTACAGCATGCCCACAAGCTAAAAGAAAAGAAAAAACACAAGCACTTGAGATCTGTCTGAGCATCCCTCTTCTGTAGAGAGCAGTCGTCACAAGACCCCCCCCCCCAGGCTCTGTTCCATGTTGCTTGCTTGTATTAACTTATCATCATCCAGTCCATCCCATGAGGTATACAAGCTTACTTACAAATGAGAAACACAGGCACAGAATGGTAAGCAACTTGCGTGAGACAGTCGATTATGAAGCGGCACAGCTGAGAATTCTCTCAAGGAGTCGGCCTCTTACAGCATGCAACGCTACAACAGCACAGCTGGCATTGCTCCTGTTGACATTAACTCCAAACTAGTTTTAAGAGCTGTCACATACAAAAGTGACATATATTCTCTCTTCTGGGCTCATGCACAGAACACAAACCTTCCTACTAACTCATTTCTAACTTAAGCCAAATCTCCTAAGAATCTGTGTCCACCAAACGTATTGCTGCCAATATAGATGAACTGTCTCCATACAATTCATACAACTCAGTAATTAAAAAGCCAATAGTATTTTAAACAGGCAAAGGATCTGTTATGTTGAACAGATCCAACACAGAAGGAGGCACAAATGGCTACGCGGGAAAAGATGCTGTTAGTCATCATTGACATGCAAACCAATTCCACAGTAGGACAGCAGTCGATTCACACTAGTGGGATGGCTAGGGTCACACAGATGACACTGGGGCTGTGGAGAGGACTCTGTAGGTAAGAGTGCTTGCAGGCCTGCGGGGACGGTCTTGGTTACGTTAATCAAGGTGGGAAGAGCCGTTTGGGTCCTGGACTATGTATGAGGAGAAAGGGAGCTGAGCGCGACGTGCATTCCTTCCTCCCTGCTCTTGCCTGGATTTGCCTGGCTGTTCCAGGTCCTTGCCGCCTTAACTTTCGCACAACTGCAGAGCACACCTGGAACTGTAAGCCCGATAAATAAAGTCACTTTTGTCAGAGTGCCTTACCACAGTAACAGGAAACAAAACTAGGACAGTATACATGGACAGTATTTAGCCAGGAAAAAATGTGAGATATTTAAACACTACTACCTTGATAAATCTTGACAACATTATGCTAAGTGCAGAAAGCCACATAAAGGGCTCGTATTGTGCAATCCCACTTACATGAAAGGTTCAGAGCAAACAAATCCACACAGTCAGAAGCAGATTAGTGGTTGCCTGCGACTGAAGGTGGAGAGGGGGAAAGAAGGCAAGAGAGGCAGGAAAGGATTGCACAACTTCTGAGGGTCATGGAAACATTCTAAAACTGAGTCCGGCTCACCCACGCTTATAATCCCTGACCTGAGAAACTGAGACAGCAGGGCAGCTGCAAGTTCAAGACTAGCCCTGGCTAAACAAACAAACAAACCAAACAGCAACAACAACAAAATGTTCTATAATTGATTATATATCTCTGGATGTATGAAAAACCACAAAATACTATATTGTAAATGGATAAATTATATATAATTTCAACAAGGCCTTCCTTTAATTGTTTTTATTGGGCTATATATTTTTCTCCACTCCCCTCTGCACCTTCTACTATGATCCCCATACTCCCAATTTACTCAGGAGATCTCAACAAAGCCTTTCTTTTTTTTTTTTTTGGTTTTAAAAATGTATTCAACACACAAATATACAAAGTGAGACTCAGTAGATTTACCCAAGACTGTACAGTGGGTGAACGGGAAGGCCAATAAGTTCAACAACTAGCATTTTCTCTACTGTTTGCTGAATCTAAGGTATTTTGTAAAATGTTCAGTAGGGTGTTATGCTTGATCATCAGAAGGCAACAAAGCCTTTCTTAAAAACAAACAAAAACACACGTCCATTCTTACTGGCCCATGCACCGACAGAGCACAGAACTCTGGGCCAGTCCTGAGATTTGGGAACAGTGTGAAGTGGGAGGGGCAAAAAGCCCAGCCCTGCATCTAGAAGCCTTGTCAGCTCAGACCACCCCCCCCTTCAGCTAGTTTCAGTCTCTGTAAAATGTCAGCCATTTGATCTACCAGACATAGTCAAGCAATCAGATGAAACCACGTGATGACTCTTGGAATGGTACCAGAAACACAGCAGGCATACTGTTTAAGAAAATGACCTATGTGTGAAAGTGCTGCAAAGCACAAAGACCCTTCATACATGTAAAGTGGCTTTATGATGTCACATATAAACATATATAAACCCACATTATAACTCATTATAAAAGGAAACCCATCTTCAATAGCATATGCTACTTCCCAAAGACTCACTTGAGCTCATTACCCCACTGCTTCAGAGAGTAAAAGTTAATGGAATTCGGAAGCCCTGGGGCTGGCTGGCGAGCAGCTCGGTCTCCCACCAGCTCTCCAGGGGCAGCTTCCACCGCGAGCACAGTTCTGGCTTTTTCCGCAGAAGGATTTGGGTGCTGGGAAATTATATCTGAAAGAAAGGTAAACAATTGTCAGTTACCCCAAACTTTCCCAGGAAACCTGTCATCCCACATAAAACACTGATTTGCCATACTACATAAGAATATCAGCCATATGTTAACAGCACATTTTGATGCATGCTATATAAAATCATGGTCTGTGGGTGGCTTTTGTGCTCGTGTGCTATCTTCTAAAGTAGAGCCATGCTTCTCATAGTAAGGTGATGATGTGTTTCAAGGCTACCAAAATTAACTGTTGGTTCAGGGAGAGAGAAAAGGCACAATACCCCTCTAGTCTTATAGATCAGTCTTATGACAGGATCCACTCACCTGTATTGATAAGGAACAATTTCCAGGATTAAACTGCTATTTGAAAATAGGAAAGCAAGGATCAGCTTTGTACACTCTATTTACTCTGTTTCTTCTAGGGAAACGGAGAGATTACAGATATGAACATGTTTTCCAAACCGCAAACTGTGACAGTGAAAAAATAAGTTTTATCACAGAACAGGATCTCAGCAAACTCACAGGCAAAAGCAATGACACCCAAACATGGTTCAAGTTCAAAACTTTTCTTTAAAATGTAAGCTTTGAGAATTGGAGAGTTGGCTCAGGGATAAAGAACACTGACTGCTCTTGTAGAGGGGATCTAAGTTCAGTTTCCTTGCACCTACGTGGCAGCTTACTAGTCTGTAATTCCAGTTTCAGGAGATGTGATGCCCTCTTCTGGCCTCTACAGCTACTGTGGTCATGTGGAATACTTACAAACATGCCACACACACACTACACACACACACACAGAGCCAAACACTCATACATACAAATAAAATAATTTAAAAAATGTAACTTCTGGAGATGTTGCAGCTTGAAATAATATGATGCTCAAGATTTATTTAGAAATAACAATATTTATAGCTTAAATAATATCTGCTTCAAGCAACATGTTAATTGTTTCAAAATTAGAAAAACAGGTAAGGGTAGGAAATAAAAATGTCATAAAGTAATAAAAATAGTAACTCAAGTCATCTAATAAACAGGAAGGTAACACTGTTACTTGTTTTCCACCCTGATTAAAGAAATAACCCTAACAAGCCAAACATCTTGTATTCTTCCCAGTCCCAACACCTGAGAATAACGAATGTTTGTGAACAGAACTTCATGCTATTTCATTAGAACCAACTCGGTCTACATGTCTTTTTAACAGTGTTCACAATATTACTATGAAAACACAGGTTGACTAGAACTGATAACTACTGACAGCCAAGAAGAAAATTTGTTTCTAATAGGACCAGCACTGCCCAGGGCGGCTTAGGACTGGTCTCCACAAAAAGCTAGCCAAGAAAACAGGGCCCAAGAATCCTGGGCAGCGACTGCCCCTGGAGACGGATGTCCTGGTTGGGAATGTCTTCTCAGAGGCTCTTACTTTGTAGGCAGCTCACTGACTTGACTGCCGTCAGTGTCAGTGGGAAAGGCTCCAGAATGCTCTGTAAAAGAGCCTCGAGGGTGACAGGAACAGGGGCTGCTGTCGGGAGAACAACACACAGCTTATATATACGCCGTCATGTTTTAAGCACCAAGTGCTGAGGGAATAGCACCCATGATACCGAGCTGCTACTCTAAAGGAAAACTCTTTTTTTTGTTGTTTTTTTTTTAATTTATTTATTTATTGAGGATTTCCGCCTCTTCCTCGCCACCGCCTCCCATTTCCCCTGCCCCCCCCGATCAAGTCCCTCTCCCCCATCAGCCCGAAGAGCCATCAGGGCTCCCTGACCTGTGGGAAGTCCAAGGACCGCCCACCTCCATCCAGGTTCAGTAAGTTGAGCATCCAAACTGCCCAGGCCCCCCCAAAGCCAGCACGTGCAGTAGGATCAAAAACCCATTGCCATTGTTCTTGAGTTTTCAGTAGTCCTCATTGTCCGCTATGTTCAGCAAGTCTGGTTTTATCCCATGCTTTTTCAGATTCAGGCCAGCTGGCCTTGGTGGATTCCCGAACGAACATCCCCATTGTCTCAGAGTGTGGGTGTACCCCTCGCAGTCCTGAGTTAAAGGAAAACTCTTTAAGGAAGGTCAGCATGGCCAGCTCCCAGTCACCAGAGGATGCATGGAGTTCTGGTGGCCAGACCCTTGCTCTGGGTCTTAGGGTTCCAGGAGATGCCTGGGGACTGATGGCAGGGGAGGAGGAAAAGCGCAGTGGCTGCTCTCTTCACTTAGATGTTGGGGTTCCCCTTAAGATTTCATTTGGAAAGGAGATCTAATAAGCAAAAGAAAAAAGTTCAGGCACCACGAATTCAGGCCACTCTCTAGCTACTGTGTCATGACACTAAATGCCCGAGCCAGGGATAAGAGTCACCTGTTTTGGCAGTAACACATATGGCTAAAAAGCAAAGAAGACATTGGTCAGCACCCGACAGTCAAAATATAGCAGGCACTTACCACCTGTTAGTACTCGCATTAGTCCACGGGCACACAGGGATGGAAGGTCTACTCTTTACTTCAGAAAAGTCAGAGCTGTTCTACAGACTTTCTGAAGGCAGGCCTCTCACAGACCCAACTTGAGTAAGAGCATGGTCGTTCTAAGCCTAACCAGGAAACAAGCAACCAGCTGTATCCACAGCTACACTCAGCAGGTGCAGTTCTTTTTCCTGTGTGGGCTGGCAGCGAGGTCGTGAGGCCCTGCAGGAGCAAGCGCTATCACACTCTCGGATGTGGCAAGGTACCTATTACCATGAAAACCCAGGGCTTGCGGCAAACCCCTGCCTACTCAAGGACTTTAGAGGAGCTGGAGGGTGCAGGGGCAGAAAAGGTCTACAGGGAGACCATGGAAGGCCATGCTGCAGAAATGATTTCTAGTGGGGTCTTGTGTAGAAATGATACTTAAAAGTCATCAATGTCTGAAAAAGCAGCGGCTTCCTGGCTGGGTATGCTTGCTTATTTATTTATTTGCTTATTAAATTTTACATGTTTGAGTACTTTGCCTACATATATATGTTTACCATGTACAGGCCTGATACCCATGGAGGTCAGAAAAGGGTGCCAGAACCCTTGGAACTGGAGTTATGAATGGTTGTGGACTGCCATGTGGGTGTTGAGAAAATAACTCAGCAAGTGATCTTAACTGTTGAGCCACCTCTCCAGTCCTGAGTATATTTTTACAGCGACTGCAGCTTCAATTTACTTTTGCTTGTTTTTTTGTTTGGTTTGGTTTTTAAAAACACTTCACCCAAAGTATAGCTGCTGGATTCTCTTCAGTATGTCCCTGACAGCTGCATTCAGGAAGCCTCTAGAAGGAGAGCAGGGGACTGGGAGCTGCTCGGAGCATGGCGCATATTCTTTGTCTGGCAACTGCAGTGGGAAGAGAAAATCTGCCTGGAGGGTGTCTTCCATTCTTTTTAGGCATTTCGTGATAAACCTTGGAGAGCTGGACTACAGTACACTTCCTCGGGCCCTATTCTATGGCAACCCCTAGATTTCATTCCCTGCAATGTCCCAGTTTCCTGCCACAGCTCTCCCACAAAAGTGCTGATGCTCACCTGACCAGCCTGTGAGTCTGTTCCCTCCCTTCCTGCTCTTACCTTGCGAGAAACTTCTGTATGTCTACAAAGTGCATGCATGTCCCAGGGAATCCTCACGGAGAAGATGGCCATTTTCCCCACACCAGTGTGGGGGTGGGGACAGGAACTGGCAACTCCACAGGAGGTGGGGGAGGACAGGATGTGCTGAACGAGGACTACGGGCTCTGAGGCCAGTACTCCACCACGGAGCTACAATCCCAGTCCAGATTGGGGAGGAGTACGCGGTCAGGAGCAGGGACACCTTCATGAAGCTGTAGTTCCCATAGAGACACAAAAAGTCAGGGTTCTGAGAGCCCCTGGGGAGGACCAGCCTGTGTGCCGAGGTTAAAGCTGATCCATCTGCTCATAATTCCCACCAAGAACACAGCCTGAAGCCTGGGGCTCTGTCTGATTCACTAAAAGCAAATAACACGGAGCAGCAGAGGGGTGCAGGTGAAATGGGTAACATGACCGGCCAAATAGCTAATGACAGTAAGTTGCTGTGAGGTGAGAATGGCTTCCTGTGGGCTGAGGAAATGACGCAGGAGGTGACAGAGTTCTCAATGGACTGACACTCATGCTTTCTCCTGATTTTCCTCTTCCTGCCATTTCCTGGTAAGTTCCCTATAGTGATATTTATGTTTTAATAAATAAAAGCTTGCCTGAATATCAGAAGGGCAAAGCTAAGTCACAAGAGGTTAGGCAATGTGCCACACACCTTTAATCCCAGGATTTGGGAGACAGAGGCAGTACAAGGCCACCCTGGGTTACCCAAGAACAAGGCAGAAAGAGATCCAGGTGGTGGTGGCTCACATATTTAATCCCAGTACTAGGGAGTCACGTGCCTTTAATCCCAGCACTAGCGGGGAATATAGGATGGGAGGAGACAATGCTCAGGGCTCAGTCTGCAGTCGCCCAGCCTTGGTAGAGGTAAGACTTCTCTAGGAGCTTGGCTGTTTTGCTTTTCTGGTCTTTAGCTTGAACCCCAATATCTGTCTCTGGGTTTTTGTTAATTGTGCTACAGTTCTTTGAATTAGTAGGGGTGCACCAGACTCAGCTTTCCTCTCTCCTCCCCATCCATCCCTGATCTTCAGCAGTCTCAGGCCCAGCTGCCATTTATAGTACAGCACCCCTGTCTTCACTTGTACAGACTCAAACCCAGAGCCTGGTTCAGGATGCCTCCATGGGCCCAGATCCTGGCCAGCTGTGCACAGCCTCCTTTCAGACCCCTCTCCTGGGTTTCCAGAGGCCCCTCCACACAGAGCTGAATTTTCACTCCATATCTCCCCCACAGCCTGACTTCCAAAGAACCTGGCTCTGAGAACGTCTCATTTCCCAGAAGGGGTTGCTGAGATGTGCTGAATCACAGTGATACACGCCTCTCAGAAACAGTGCTGCTATGACCATGGCTCATACGGGGAAGCTGCAGGGTATTTTGTAGCATTTCACAAACAGGGTAATACAGACAGACACACAACTGTGATCACTGCATAGGGCCGTGGCATTAGAAGACAACATGTGACTATTGTGTGCTCCACCCACAGGCCTCCTTGCAGCCTAAAGCCTAGTGCAGTGGTTCTCAACCTGTGAGTCACGATCCTGCATTCAGATATTTACATTGCAGATCATAATAGAAGGAAACTAGTTATGAAGTACCAATGAACATGACTTTAGGGGGGTCGCCACAACACGCAGCATTAGGAAGGTTGAGAACCACTGGTCTAGAGAACCCCTGCCCACACTCACACAGACCTGCAGAAGGTGTGACAGTTACAGGAGGTGATGTCTTCTGCAGAGGAGGAAATGTGGTCGCCTCAAGCTGTTTTCACAACACAATTTTCTTAAGAAATACCAACCATGTGGAGGCACTCAGCACACTGAAACCGCGAGTCAGAGATAAGAGTCACCTGGTCCTGAAGTAAGACGTGGGGCTGGGAAGGAGAGAGTGCAGAGTAGGGTGAGGAATACCTCCATTGCCTGATGCTCAGGAAGTCTCACCAAGAGCAGGGTCCTGATGCCTCTGCTCTTTCTCTTAAGGTCTGTGGAGAATGCAGTGAACGAGTGGACTGGACATCTCCTTAAATCTGGATGCAGTGCTGTGCATTCTCAAGCACTATGGAAACCTGCAGGCAGACTCTTGGTTCCTAACGACCATGAAGATCTCTACATGTAGACAGTTGATTTTATCTTTCCAAAGCAATAATTCGAAGCTAGGTCCTTATCCAACTGACTCTGGCAGACAATGGGTGGGGGTGGTGTCTAAGGCCCACCTCAGAAGCCAGGCTGTGAAGAGATGACAGAGAACACACAGAGGAAGAAGATCACCCCCCTTTCTAATACCTGACTGAAAAGCTGAACAACCACACAAGAAACAAAAGTCTCTTTCTCCAAAGACAAGAAACACAGAAACAGAGGAAATTATGGGACAGAGCCAGTTCCCGACCAACTGTCCACGCTGCTTCCCGAGAGTCTGTGCGTCTTAGGATACACTCAGCTGAACTACTTGGCTCTCCTTATTTCCTTCTAACCATCTGATGTAGCCACAAGGAATGGCCATGTGAGAGTCACCGCTAATGAGAAGTGGAAGGTCTCTGTGAAAGCGTCCTCCTGTGATAGGAGTGCTACCCCAGAGACAGTGAGCATGAGTCAGGAACTCAGTCCTACGCATGGGACAGTTAGACATGGCCGAGGAGTCAGCTCCAACACCGAACTGCCCATAAGTGAGAAAAAGAAATAACGTTATTGTTAATCCAGTTTCCTATTAAATGCAGTGAAGCACAATCCTCACCCATTTGAAGTCACATTACCAGGGGTACGTGTGTGAGCATGCCTGTGTGTGCAGGTACAGAGTATCTCTACCCTCAGCCATGTGTTTTCCCTTCCAATCCCTGTGATGTGGAGAGTGGACAAATTTCATTTCCACGGCACAGTGTACACTCTTGCAGTCATGGGTAAGTGACCTGTTCAGAGCCTGATGACCAGAAAGCTTCCAGACAGGACCGCCTTCCAAGATAAATACTTAGCTCTGCGTGCAAAGTGTCAATTCCGTCAATTCCCCACAGTGGCTTTAGGTGCCTGGAGAATCATGATGGATGGACACTCAAGACCACAAAGTGTTCAGCTGGGGGAGGTGACTAGACAGCAATAGGACAAGTTTTATGTTTCCTGGAAACCCGTGCTATGAAAGTCATCTAGTCAAGCTAGAGTTAGCACATTAGCCACAGCTGATGACAGAAAATTAAAGGACATTGTCATATAACCACAAAATGTGTCTTTTAACTAGTTTTTCCTTCTGATGATGAAACTAAAAGGCCTGGGATGCAGTTCTCTTTAAAATGTATGTGTATATGTCCATGTGTGTATATGCCATGTATGTGTACAGGTGCTCACAGGGACCAGAAACGGGCACTGGACCCTCTGGAACTGCGGTTACAAGCAGTTGTGAGCCTACCAACGTGGGTGCTGTTGTGAACCAAACTGAAGTCATCTGAAAGAGCAACAAGCATTCTTACCACCAAGCCATCCCTCCAGTCCCTGGTCTTCTTGGCTTTCTACTTGAGAATGTTTCACTTTCTGGATAGCTACGATTTTGAAAATGGCTCAGTGGTTCAAGTGTTCTTCCTTATATTTCCTATCTAGAATTTAGAAGACATTTAAGGTTATTTCTATACAGATAATTTTCAAAACTCCACTGTGCTTTAGATTAAAAAAAAAAAAACACCTCAATTTCTAAGGCCAACCAGCAAGCTCTCCCAGTCTGTTCCAGGTCTGGGTGGCCTTCAGGGGTGGCTTTGCTGGCTCCTGCAGCCCTACTGACCTGTGACAATGCGGAAGGACTCTTCTCTGGCTCTTTCCTCTCCCTTTCTGTCTCTTTACTGACAGAGTCCCTGGCCATCTGTCTTTAGAGAGGCCCCGATAAGCCCAATGCTGAGCTCAGCCCAGCAAGGGCCCAGCCTGCCCTGTACTTCCCCCATTTGAACTTCTCGCTTTTCTCTGCACAAACACTCTAGCTCACAGAACACTTGAGGACGAGACTGGGGCCCACCTCAGGCACGTGCTGAATGAGCAAATAGCACAGCACAAACCAGAGGGGGAACCAAATGAGACCTGGAGACGGCCACACTCCGGTTTGCAAGGAGCAGGACAGCCATGACAGGGGACTCAAGCCTAGGTACGACCTCTTTGCCCTCCTTTCAGCTACACATCTAAGTCCTTGCTGGAGAGGAGTGATCTGTGTCCCCAGAGTGGAGGCAAGGGAGTCTGTTCAGTGCCAAAGGCATAAGCCACTAGCATGGAGGCTGCCCATGCCCCTACAGTTTCTTCCCAGTGTCCCGAGAGACCTTGAATATGATATAGAGCTTCTGTCTTGGTAAAGACATTAACAGTGACTTCCAAATACCTGTCTACAAGTTGAGAGCAGAGGCAGGAGGATTAGGAATTCAAGGTCATTCTCAGCTACAGATTGAGTTTGAAGCCAGCTTGGGCTACATGAGACCCTGTTTCAGAAAAAAAAAAAAAAAACGAAACAAAACAAAAAGATAAAGATGCAGCTCAGTTGGCAGAATGCTTAACCACCACACCCCAGGTCCCCATAAACCAACACAGTGGTACAAGCAGATAGTTGAGGGGGGAGGATAGGAGTTCAAGGCTAGCCTAGATTACAGAGCCTGCCTCAAAACAATGAAAATAAAAATTAACTTATTAATCAAACCAAACTAAGCCTCAGGCAACAGGAAGTTCTTTCTAAACTAGAGAGGGGCATGCACTTGAACATAAAGGATTCCCTTCTGCTCCCAGAAGAACCAGACAAAGACTCCCAGGAAATCATCCACAGATACAAACACAGGCAGTATCAGGTAGGATCCTCTGACTCGTATGGACAGTTGTTGAAAAATGCCCAACCAGGAAAAGCACGGCAGGAAAATCCTAGTCTAACAGCTGCTAAGTGCCCAGAACTCAGATGCCACTGCCCTTGCTCTGCCGAGCAGAGGGTCCCACTTACTTTCCAGAGTGCAGACCATAGCTCTTCACAGAAATGCTAGAACAAACCCTGTACTGGCTTTAATTGTTATGTACATTCCTTTGTAGTGTTAGTACAGGCCAGGCATGGTGTCATACACCTTTAACTCCAGAACCAGAGGCAGACGTAGGTGATCTCTTGATCTAAATAGTGAGTTCCAGGCTAACCAAGGCTACATAGTGAGACCTTATCTCAGTAAGAAAGCCTAACTAAGAATGCTACTGCAGTGCTGGCAAGATAGCTCAGTGGGTCAACATGCTTGTTGCTGAGGTTCATGACCTGATTCGGATCCATCTCCAAGAACCACATGGTAGAAAGAGAGAAGTGACACCTGAAAACTGTCCTCTGACCTCCACACGCTCACTGTAGTACATACAGGTGCATGCACACACGTATACACACATATACACACATGTAAATATAATTTTTAAATTGTTAGTACAATGCCCTGGCCATTTTAGAGTTCACTTTAGAGCTCCAGGCTTGTTCTAACAAGCTAACAAAGGGAGCAACAAGAAACGGTCTCACATTATAGCCTTCAGAGGGGGAGAGGCAGGTTTGTAAGATGATCTACAAATAACTGTCCCATTCTTTCTAGAGGGCTCAATACAATCAACAATCACGAGAAGATCATGGGGCTTAAGTTTTGCTTTTCAAGTACAAAATTACACCCCCTCTAGGGTACAAATGACCAGGACAAACTAGGACCTATGAAAATGCCATGAATCTGGAATAAAATCAAATCAGTGCTTGGCTTTCAAGGCCTTCCTAAGAAATACTAGAAAACAACCAGTGGAATGCGGTTACTTTCTTGGCACATTTGAAATGCAATGTGTCCAGGAAGTTGGCCCAAGCACAAATACTTAGGTGAGTGGACTTCCGTCTTTAGTGATGGTAGACGTTAGGCTAGCCTTGGAGCCAGATCAGAAGGAATATGCTGTGGGTCATGATTTCAGTTATACACAGGTGTTGCCCTCCACCATCTCTGCAATATGCTTGGTATTAGCCCTGTCTGACACCCAGGCCAGCACTAGCTTGAAAATAGCTCTCTCGCCTGGCATGGTAGACTGCAGTCCATTCATAAGGGATTATCATTATTTTCATTGAACACATGGAGCCCCCCCCCCCCCCCCCGTGTCTTACCTGTGTTATCTCTGGCTACCAGGCCCTTAGGAAAATCTCCAGGAGTTGGGGAAGTCCTGCTGTCCCATTTCACCATGTCAAGGCTGTTGCAATATTCCCATCTTTTCTGTTGAAGCTCCTGTAGCCAGTAAGTCATGAGCTCACGATTAGGAGCCTAGAATGAGGGAAGGGAAACCTTGTTATAGCCACGAGTAACATAAAGACCTAAAAAGCATCTGTGTACTAACTACACATATGGAAGAGAACAGCATTAAGAAGAGAGCAACTTGGTGTTAGTCACTTACTCAGTTTTTGAAACAGGGCTCTCTATGTAGCTCAGGTTGGTGTTGAACTTAATATGACCACAGTACCTCAGTCTTTTAAATTCTGAAATTACAGGTATGCTCACTGTACTCAGTTTAGAATGCAATGTTTTATCTTGTAGTATGGTATACTGACAAAGGTATAATGCAACTACAACTTTCATAAACTGTGGTGGACACACACAGTTCCTTATGAAGTCACACGTACAGTCATCGGGTGACACTACCGCCTCACTTCTCATACATGCCCAGGAGGAGTAAGAACTATGGTCACACAAAAGCTTGTATGTGAACATTCATAGAGCTTTATTCACAGCTGCTAAAAACTGTCAGCAAGCCAAAATATACACCATCTGGTAGATGGACAAACAGACTGTGGCATATCCACACAACAAAAGGGACAAACTATGGACTCAGAAAACATATGACTATCATAAGCATACTGCCAAGTGGAAGAAACCACATCACAAAGGTAACATATGTCTCCAAATAGTCAAAAAGGGCAAACTTACAAGGACATAAGCAAACCCCAAATGTGGGGTTTCTAGGCTTGAGGGTGAAATGGGAATTGACAAAAAGAGGCAAAACCAGAGCAACTGGGATGATAGAATTATCCCTATTATAACCATTATGGTAGTCATGATTCTATGCACTGATCCAAACCCATAGAACTGTATACCCAAAGAGTGGATTTCATTCTGTAACATAAGTACCTTAAAAAAAAAAAAAAAAAGAAAAAGATCAATCAAGAGCTGAGGGGATGGATCAGTGGGTAAAAGTTCTTACTTCATTAACATGAGGACCTGAGTTCAAAACTCTAGAACCCATGTAAAAAGCCAGGAATAGTCATTTATAACTGCCTGTAACCCTAGCGGCATGACAGTAGCGACAGGAAACCAAGAGGGCTTGCTGGCCACTCTAGTTCAGAAAGAGACCTGTCTTCTCAAGTGAATTGGTTGGAGTGCGATAGAGAAGGACATTCAATGTCCTCCTCTGGTACATGTACAAGCATGTGACCCACATATACCACAGACGTGAATATACTACACATTACACATATATTGGTGCACATACAATGAACCAAGGTACAAGGGACCCAAACTATGAGCCACTGCAAATAGACAATGTTGGTTACAAAGCTCCAGGCTGACCCCTTGCAAGAATAAAAATGCTATACCACCACGGTGGGAACTTTGCTGGCATACAACATGGTGTGAAAACTTCGGACACAGGGAATGCATGCCTGAAAGCACATAACAGGTCTAGATGCCAAACTGCTGCTATCCAGACCAATCTGCGGCACTAAGACTCTAGTCTGGACTCTTCCGTGCTAACATCTGCATACCTGGCCCAAGGTAAAAAAACCGTGTATACAGATCTCTGAGATTTATGGAAAATGCTTTCAACTATCAGCCAATCACTCAATTTATCCACTCATTCAACAGCTTTTACTGAGTACCTGTTAGCTACTGGGACCTGGCCCATTAGGAAGAAAACAAATCATTGTTTTCACCAGAGGTTGAGAGCTATGAAAAAGGGCCCAGGCAACAGCTCTGCAGAAGGACCCCTAGGCAAGCAGCAATGTAAAGTGAGGGGAAAGAAAGTCAAAGATTAGGACAGATCACCTGAGGGCTTGAGAGCTTCAGAATACATTGCCTTAAAGAGTTCTGACTAACACCATGACCAAAGGCAACGTGGGAAGAAAGAACTTTAAGCTTACATGTTCTGATCACAGCCCATCACTGAAGAAAGACAGGGCAGGAACCTAGAGGCAGGGATGAAGTAGAGGCCATGGAGGGGTACTGCTTACTACTGGCTTGCTCAGCCAGCTTTCTTAAAGAACTTGGGACCACCACCCTAGGGGTGGGACTGTCCACAGAGGGCTGGAGTCTGTCACATTAATGTTCAATCAATAAAATGCACCACAAGCTTCCCACTGGCCAGTCTAGCAGGGAATTGTCTTTCTGGTTTTATCAGATTGATGCACACAGACTACTAGCTAGCCCAGCAGCAGCCTACTGCCTCTCTTCTCCAGTTCACCCAAACTCTAAGATGTCAGTTTCTGCAGCATTTACTGCAGTGTCAGAGAGCAGGAGATGTACTAGGTGACGGAACAAATGAACAAAAAAGCCAGAGGTGCCCTAGAAACTTAGTCTCAAAGGGAATACTTACATCATCCTGAAGGACAAGGGAGAAGAAGGGACACCAGGCGGAGGGGCATCTGCAAAAGCCTACAGGCAGGGCAGCAGAGGTAGCAGACAGGAGAGGCAGCTCAGTATGGGCCAGGCCAGGCCAACAACTCGCTCACTCACTCATCCCTCACTCGTTCACTTCTCACTCATTCATTCACAGAGTTCTTTGCTGTGGAATAATCCTTCTGTACACTGTGACTATATATTAATCTCACTGGTTAATAAAGAACTGTCTGGCCAGCAGCCAGGCAGGAAGTACAGATGGGACAACCAAACTAAGGATGCTGGGATGAAGAAGGGTGGCATCAGAGAATGAGTAGTCAGAAAGATAAAGAGTAAGCAAGACGGTCCAAATCAGGAGCAGAAGGAGAGAGAGCATGAACAAGGAACTCAGGACCGCGAGGGGTGCACCCACACACTGAGACAATGGGGATGTTCTATCGGGAACTCACCAAGGCCAGCTGGCCTGGGTCTGAAAAAGCATGGGATAAAACTGGACTCGCTGAACATAGCAGACAATGAGGACTACTGAGAACTCAAGAACAATGGCAATGGGTTTTTGATCCTACTGCACGTACTGGCTTTGGGGGAGCCTAGCAGTTTGGATGCTCACCTTACTAGACCTGGATGGAGGTGGGTGGTCCTTGGACTTCCCACAGGGCAGGGAACCCTGATTGCTCTTCGGGCTGATGAGGGAGGGGGACTTGATTGGGAGAGGGGGAGGGAAATGGGAAGTGGTGGCGGGGAGGAGGCAGAAATCTTTAATAAATAAATAAATAAAAGAGTAAGCAAGACATGCTGGAGAAATAAAGACATGAGCTTTGGGGCAGGACATAGTTAATTTAAGTTGTAAGAGTTAGTTAGTAATAAGCCTGAGCTATTGGCTGAGCATTTATAAGTAATATTGTGCCTCAGTGTGATTACTTGGTAGTGGCTAGTAGGAAAGAAACATCCACCAATACTTCCTAGAGAAGTGGAACATGGAACTTAGCAGAAGCAATGGCAACATTAGTCAACACATCGCTGGTGAAAATGGGGGTATGTGTGCTAGAGAATAATCTTGGGGAGGAGAAGGAAATCAATTCGTCAGACCAGAGCTGACACCAGTTGAGGCAGAGCCTAGGGTCTGAGTGGCAAGCTGGTTGCATGCTGGATGGTGAGAGCTGGGCCTGACCATGGGACAAAATCAAGAAAACACAAGCATCTTTATGGGAGACAGAAAGGAGCCACAGAGCAACTCAGCTACTATGAGACTAAACTGTGGCCAGAGTCAGAGCCTAAAGCCCCCTAGTCCTTTGCCCTCAGGAACTAGAAGGGATGAGACTTGCCTAGGTCACACAGTGAGGCAAGCACAGTCACTCCAACTGATAGGCATGACTTAGGGGTTGCAGTAGTTTGAACACAATTGGCTTCGATAAGGGAATGGAACTATTAGGAGGTATGGCTTTGTTGGACATAGTATATCCCTACAGAAGTGGGCTTTGAGGTCTCAGATATGCTTACGTCATGCTCAGAGTCTGAGACCACTTCCTGTTGACTGCTTGTCAAGAAGTAAGAACCCTTCGCTCCTTCTACAGCACCATGTCTGCCTGTATGCTGTCTTGCTTCCTGCCATGATGTTAATGGACTAAACCACTGAACTTTTAAGCCATCCATTAAATGCTTTCCTTTTAAAGAGTTGCCATGGTCATGGAGCAGCAACAGAAACCCTAACTAAGACAGGATATATGGAGAGTGACCCAGCCCTCCTACTGCTCCCTGACTGCCCACCCCTCTATGACTACCCTGGCTCTGGAGAGACCCAGGACAGAGAAGTACCTCAGGTCAGGGACAGGACAGACACCGCCTGATGTCCCTCCTCAGGCCTGCACTCCTACTGTGACTGGATCTGGCCTTAGATACACTAGCTCTCAGCACACTTGGGATACACCTGCTGATAGGGACTCTTCACTGACCTCTGTAGAATCCCCATGGGAAATCTGCTTTTCCTCAAGAAAACCTTTTCTTCAGTCTCTGAAGAGTAAATCTAACTAGGAACAATTAGAAACACACTGGTCATCTCTCACTGAAGTCCTGGGGCTAAAGACCTTTACATTCCTTTGTGCTTGGCTTATCAGGTAGCAGAAATCTGGCCAATCAGGCTTCAAAACTACCTTGAGGCAGTGATTATCAAGGGTTTGTTGACTTTTTAAAACAAATGTAGAAATCAGGGCTAGGGAGATGGTTCAAGGGTAAAGGGCGTGCAGTGTAAGCAAGAGGAGAGGGTTTGGGTCTCCAGAACTCAAGTAAAATCCATGTAAAGAGCGTGGCAGCTGCTGTAATCCCAGCACTCGGGAGGCAGACAGACAGAATCCTTTGCCAGAGAAGGGCTGGCACGCCAGACTCTCTGGAATCTGTGAGTTCAGGGCTCAGTGAGACATCCTGCCTCAATAAACAAAACAGAGTGATCAAGGAAGACAACCAGAGTGGATGTGATGTGAGAGACAGGCAGACGAGGACTGTGTAGGTGCAACTGTCACATGGGAGCCAACTAATGCCTCTAAGAGCTGTGATAGAAAATTCCCGTTCTGAGGACAAGCCTGGCATTTAGTGGAGGAGGAACTGCTCCTGACAGCTGCCTACCAAGTGCCGTGTGATGCTCCAGCTGTGCCTAGGCCACAACAGCATCGAATCCTGGAGCCCACTGAAGCATGGATGAGTCAGGCCCTGGCCCTTTCTTCTCTTGGACCCCAAGGGCTGCTCTCTCTCCAACCTAGCTGGCTTCCAATGCAGTGCTCAAAATAATTATACACCGCCGGGCGGTGGTGGCGCATGCCTTTAATCCGGCACTCGGGAGGCAGAGGCAGGCGGATCTCTGTGAGTT